>NC_142606.1:41217800-41389305 GCF_041222555.1 Hakea prostrata | reverse complement strand
ATTCCTTTTGAAGATAATCCCTCATAACATGAGAGGCAAATGCATGAGAAAGACAAGGCTTAAGCAGATTTAAATTTGAATTCTTACTTATGATGTACTGATCTTTTATAATTTAATCAACTCTTGAAGTTGAATTTTTAGGACCTATGATCCGACAATTTGACCGGTCCAAACATTGGAGGAAGGAATGCCTAATGAATTTTTTTTTTTGAGCAAATTGCACTGACACCCCAAAATGAAGGCTTTAAAACACTGACACCCCACTTTATGTTTTAAAAACACAGACACCCCATTCATTAAACACACTAGTCCATTCTGTTAGTAAAACCATTAACCCAATGTTCATTTTTTTAATTCCAAAAATGCCCTTATCCTATCTATTCTCTCTCCTCAATCGGATCTTCTCTGCTTCACCCTATAGGTAGCTTAGCAGCCGGAGAGGAAGCAGCGGCGAAGCAGAGAGTCGATGTGGAGGTGGCTGCAACTGCCTCACCTGCAACAAAACCCGAGCAACTACATCTACTACCAGAAGAAGTAGATTTTTCGTAAATTGGATTCAACAGCTACTACCAGAAGAAGGGAAGACAAATGGGTACCTGTGATTTCCAAGGATCTGCCTATGTCGTCACTCAACCTCCCAGTACGTCTTCTTCTTTACACATTCCATCATTCATTCTTAATTTTTCGTAAATTGGGTATTAGAGAACTTAGTTCTTCTGCCGCCTACAGCTGCCGGAGTAGTAGTAGGTGGTGCTTTCTGCTAACCGTTGAGTTGCAGGAAAGGCAAAATGGATGGTCTGGTCTCCAATAGTCTTCACTTCCTCTACTTTTTCCATTTTTCCTCACTTTCCAATTGGTCTTTGTAGACCGCAATGTGAGAGATTGTGAAGAGATCTAAAGATTAGAGATGGCTGGAGACACTTTGTTTGGACCAAAAGTGTCATCTTGGTCCAGAGATCTTTAAATCTTTTCAGATATAATGGGGCTTTTAGGCCATGAATCTACTTTCTTCCTTTTGATTTCTTCCATGGAAGGGAGCTTTATCTTGGCTAGGGTTTAATTAATCCTTTGATTTACGTTGATTGATGGATTAAAGTTGGTCAATTACCTATTTTCTGCTTTTGTTTTGCAGAATTTGGAAAGTACAAGTTCCCTACAGGTTACTAACAAGAACAGGTAGAAAAAGAAGCTGTTAAAAGGATCTCAAGATGACGAAGACCAAGCCAGTGCTTTGATGAAGGTTTGTTTTTTGAAGTTTATCGTTAGGATGTAGTTGCTCGGGTTTGTTGCAGGTGAGGCGGTTGCAGCCACCTCCACATCGACTCGACTCTCCGCTTCACCGCTGCTTCCTCTCTGGCTGCTAAGCTACCTACAGGGTGAAGCAGAGGAGATCCGATTGAGGAGAGAGAATAGATAGGGTAAGGGCATTTTTGGAGTTAAAGAGAAATGAACAGTGGATTAATGATTTTACTAACAGAATGGACTAGTATGTTTAATGAATGGGGTGTCTGTGTTTTTAAAACCTAAAGTGGGGTATCAGTGTTTTAAAGCCTTCATTTTGGGGTGTCAGTGCAATTTGCTCTTTTTTTTGGGGGGGGGGGGGTAAGGGAATACCTAATGAGTTAATGTGAAACAAAAGTAACCTTTGTGAAATCGTATTAATTTTTGTCCCGCTTACTAATCTGTTTTTCATCTTCTTCTTACTTGTGTATATACACGTTTAGAAATAATGAGGAAAAATGGCATGCAAAACAGATTCTTCAAGAAAAGAGATTGATAGGCGCGCTAATTCCTTTTGAAGATAATCCCTCATAACATGAGAGGCAAATGCATGAGAAAGACACGGCTTAAGCAGATTTAAATTTGAATTCTTACTTATGATGTACTGATCTTTTATAATTTAATCAACTCTTGAAGTTGAATTTTTAGGACCAATGATCCGACAATTTGACCGGTCCAAACATTGGAGGAAGGAATGCCTAATGAATTTTTTTTTTTGGGGGGGGGGGGGGGGGGAATACCTAATGAGTTAATGTGAAACAAAAGTAACCTTTGTGAAATCGTATTAATTTTTGTCCCGCTTACTAATCTGTTTCTCGTCTTCTTCTTACTTGTGTATATACACGTTTAGAAATAATGAGGAAAAATGGCATGCAAAACAGATTCTTCAAGAAAAGAGATTGATAGGCGCGCTAAATCAGTGTTGAGCATCCCCTCAAGCTACAGTGCACATTAAATACGACATTTTAGTAAATGTGTAATTAAATCCAATCACGAGATATAATGTAATCGATGCCAAAAATAAGTTTGAATTAATTAAAAACAAAAATAAAATGACTAAATGGCAAGAGAAATTAATTGCTAGAGTGTCAAAGCACCCAATTGAAATTTTTGTTTTTAATGTGGATCCGTCTTTCTACTATTTGCCGATGGATTATGATTTGATCATTTGAAACAATATACTGCTGAAATAGAAAAGAAGATTATTGTACACGCATGTACATCAATTGTTTCAAATGAAGTTTTTATTGTTTTTATATTGGTTTAATGATTTAAACATGCCCTTTCATTTTAATGCATCAAGTGATTAGTTGGGGCATCAATTATGGTGTTGAAATTCCGTCAAGTGCAAAAGATGATTACTTGATTGTGCATATGATAAAGCCAATACTAATTGACGAACCAGTGACTTAAGGATTGGCAAGTTTAAAAAGGTGGTGCTAATTACCTACAATAACAACTAAAAGAATAAGCAGCTTCTTTACACCAAATCAAATTCTCTATAGAAAGGTGGTTTGAACTTTAAATTCTCTATGATGAGGTGGAGTTCAATCAAAGAAGTGAGAACCTAACATACAATATAAGAAATTTGATATAGCTAAATTCTAATTTGTTATTCGATATAGCTTTGTAAGTAAAACATTCTTTATAAAGTTTTTTGTAGTTTCAAAGTTGAAATTTTCATACATTAAAAAGAGTATTGTCAAAAAAGAACACCAAAGAAAATAATATAAAAAAACAAAGACAAATTCAAAGGAATACCTAAGCATTAGATGATAAAAATGAAACAACAATTTTAAGTTTATTTGGATTAAGCAAATAAAAATCTATTGTTATAGACATCAATTAACTAATGACCTTGAAGTTTAAGATAAATACGAATTCAAAGTTAGGTTGTATAACATTGATTAAAATCCTTGTTTTTTTATTCTGTTTCCCATGTTTATATTTCTTGAGCAGTCTCTTTCTTTTCTTCCTTATTATTATCTCTCTTTTTTCATGTATAATCACGTGCATTTGCACGTGTAATTTTTTACTAGTATATATATATATGTACACACACACATGACTTCAACCCTAAAAAGTTAGATGCAAGCCAAAAATTTATTTGGTAGGATGTAAACCAAATTTTTCTTTAGGGTAAGAGATGCAAACCAATGGTAGTTACCTTAATAACTATAGATATTTTGTTCACAAATCATAATATAAATCACATAACAAAAATTGCAGAAAAAATAAAGAAACATATAATATAAAATCAAATAAAATGAATAGCAAAAACAAAAGAGAAAAAGAGAAACGATAAATAAATTGAGAGAGAGAAAAAGTACCTAATTGTGTAGTATAGGTTTTTCCAAATTTTCTTAATCCACGCTTATAGAAAGGGAAGAGAATAAATAGGAAGAAAGGAAGGAGAGAAGAGATAGGAGAGAATAAATAGGGATTGAAGAGTTAGTTTTTAATTAGGAATGAAATTTTGAATACCTAACAAGTTTTTTTTCAAAAATTTCCTTAACCCACGTTTATAGAAAGATATGAGAATAAATAGAAAGAAAAGATGAGAGAGAAGAGAAGAGAGAATAAATAAGGATTGAGGATTTGGATTTTAATTAGGAATGATGTTTATACCCATTATTTTACCTTTGAAAATTGTTTTCAATATTTGGGGGGGCCAAATGTCAGCCAAATAGTGACATTTCACGTGTGGGAAGAGAAAAAACCGAAAAAATTAAGGAAATTTATATAAAAACTATAAAAAAAATAAAGGAATTAATACTATTTTCTAAAAATCTGGGGGGGGGGCTGGCCCCCCTCGGTCCCTCTAAAGGTCCTCCCCTGTGCATGGTTCGTATGTCTAGACATAGAAGCAAGTGAAAAGTATCACATCACCTACACGGTGTTGATAGAAATCTTTTTTGCGTTGATACTTGCATGAACATTCCAGTTGGCTTTTATACTTGGGTAAAGCTATAAGAGTCCCAAAGAGTGGTCTCTTTTCCAAAATTTTAATTATGGACATGTTATCTAATAGGGCAAATGTGGGGCGTGTTAGTTGTAGTGCACATCAGAGACTAACCTAAGTGGATGTAGGGGGTTTGGCCGCCGCCAATGAAAACTTATAGGCGAGTTCTCTAAAAGTTCATGAATCCAAGATAAGGGACATGGCTGGTTCAAAAGTCCAATGTGTTATATAAAGGGTAGCTCCAAAAGTCGACCTTTAAGATATGGATGATGGGACGGTTAGCTACGCTAATGAGGAAAGGTTCAAGGTGTTCAACTCTACACGTACTTTATAGCGCAACTCATTAGACCTAGTGTAGGTTCAAGTCCCGAAGACACCTACATTGATGTGTCATTTACTGTCTAATACAGTCATAACACGTGTCCTTTTTTGTAATTTTGAAACTTGTGGGGGATTGTTAGGTTTTTTATTAAAATTTATATTAAGTTTGAAAATTAGTTTTTGCATTTTTTTTATTTAACTGTTTTGTTAGTGTGTGGGACCCATGAGGTAGGGGTGGTAATGAGGCACCCATGGGTAAAGGAGGCCCTTCATGACCTTGGTTATGAGGCTCTTCATGACATTAATCATGGGTCTTAAAGGTCTTGATCGTGGTGATGAGATGAGCTTACTTATAGGGTGGAATTTACTCAAATTCTAATTATTGACCTTCAATTCTCATTTAAACTTCATGACCATTCATGGTCATTACCATGAGTGTGGTTAAGGTTAATGAATGGATTAAAACCAACTCATACAAAAGTAGTGAATATGAGAGTTAATTCTCCATTTAATGGGGAGGTTAAGTCAAGGTGGTTTATTCTCATTAGTGGAGAAGGGAGAAGGGACAAGTCCATTGATTTTCTATTAGTAGGGAATTGATTAACCCCCTTGTGATGAGGTGAGTCATTGTGATTTAATGACCCAATTCATTGCCTTGAGAATCTCAAAGGGTGTAAGTGTGGTTTGGAACTATATAAAGCAAACCCCTTTCTTGCATGTGGTGTGTTATAGAGACACTCCTCACACTTGTATTATTTGTTACCTAAGGATCACTTGTTAAGTATTCTCCAACTAAAGTACTCCACTCTACCGACTGAGCTAAGGTAGTAGGGTGCATCAATTACCTTAAAGACAACACTCAAGGTGTGACTCAACCTCATTTATCTGTGGCTCGATTGCAACATCAAGCTCTTCGGATTGGCTAAAGATCTTCATCTTTCAATTGTATTGCAAGTTGGGGCCATGGGCGAAACTTTGCCTCATATTTAAATTATATATAACAACTACCACACTGGGAAAAAAAAAAAAAAAAAAAAAAAAAAAAAAAAAGGAAAGAAGAATGTATTGTGTGGTCTTTGAGGGAAAAAAAATTCCGACCTGCCGGATTCGAACCAGCGACCTAAGGATCACCTGTTAGGTATTCTCCAACTACAGTCCTCCGCTCTACCAACTGAGCTAAGGTCGGAAGCATTGTGGCTGCTGGGATTCGAGCCCAGGTCTCCACGGCCACAACGTGGAATTCTCACTACTAAACTACAGCCACAAGATGTTATTTGATTGGAATTTTATAAGTAATCACACATAATCTCTAACTAAACATCCCGGGATAGGCCCCCCAAGGCCAAAATGTGGAAAGAAAGTATTGATGAACACCGAAGAAATTTTATTTTGCGGGTACAGATAACTAATAATTTTGCTTAATTGAAAAATATCAGGCTCAAGAAGGGTTCTCAGCCGAAGCATTTCTGATAGCGTTTTCACCGTGCAGGAATTTTTTCCGTTTTAATTCAGCCCAATCGGAATGTCTTTATCTTTGCTGTTCTTAATTGATACATCCAGTTTCACATGTTGGAAGAAATCTAAAGAAATTCTTGTTGACGTGTATAATGATGATGATGAGTTTTGGAAAGAAATCAAAGAAATTCTTAGTAGGACATTGCCAAACATCATACTCCCATTGCATAAATGAAAAAAAAAAATTAATGAATACAAACAATTACCAATATGTTGTCGCAGTTAGGATATCTAGTTTTTCACCCAGGAAACCCGGGTTTAACTCTTGGCAATGGAAATGTCACTTTAAAATAATAAACAAATATAACATAATAAATAAATAGAATTGCCAATAAGAGCATAAATTTTATTTACAAAACAGTAGCTGCAAAACTTTTACAAAAGGGAACCTTTTTTTGTGTGGTGCAGTAATGAATCTAATTTATTCAGGTTGTGGACATTGATTCATTTCCTTCTATTGTGGCATTTGATTTTTCTTGACCATATTCTCAGCTAGGATTTCACTAGAAATGAACTTAGAATATCTATTTTTTTTCTTCAGAATAACTCTCTTCCAACAACCAATCCAATTATTAAACCAGAGCAATATCTTACCAAGGCAAACCTCCAATCAAACATACATGTTTCATTATCATCATCATCTGTATTGGAATGCTGATGTGGGAGTTAAAACTCTACACTTGTTAAAGGAAAACCACATAAGCCCTCATTTCCCTCATAGAACGCAATTTAAAACATATTGAATTGGTTCCCTTGTGGAATAATTCCCTTTAAGTCATTGAAGGATAGATTCAAGACTTCAAGAAGCGTCAGATCTGCCAATTGCATTGGGATTTCTCCAGAGAGTTTGTTTCTTGATAGATCGATCTAGTGACTCAAGTCCGCTTAGATTTCCCATGGAAAATGGAATTTGACCTATAGGCTATTTCCGCACAAGCTGAGCACTTTCAATGCTTTTAAATTTCCCAATGCATTGGGGATCTTTCCCATAAAGAAATTGTTGGATAGATCAATGCTGGTGAAGGTGGTTAAAATTTTCTGCATTTCCAAGTACACTCCCTTCTCAGTGTAATTCTGTCTTGATAGTAAGTGAGTGCCTCACGGATCTTTTGGGAAGATTCTTTGAGAAAACAACATATCAACACATTATTGACTTGAATGACCGGATCATTCCAAGTAATGCCATATACTCTGCTGTGCTAGTCTTTAAAAAGTTTGGAAGCCTCTAGGCATGAATGAATTGGAACAAATAAGACAAAAGGCAAACTAATAATGGATGAAAGAGAGTGAAAAAGAGAAGAAAAGAAACTAATGCATCTAATTGCTGCTAGCTTTCTTTTCTTGAAGAATATAAGATGTGAACTTAGCTTTAAGACTACCAAAAGAACTTAGCTTTTAGACTCCTTAGTGAGTGATGGGTCATCTAAGCAAATTCTTTTAAGACTTCTTAGTGGGTGGCGGGTCATTTGGGCAAACGCTTTATGACCCCTTAGTCAATGGCGAGTCATTTGGGCAAACACGTTTTTTCTTTTTTGGGGTAAAGTGATCGCTTTAAGACTTCTTTGGTGTGAGAAAGTCATTATAGAGTTTGGAAGATGCCTCTCCTTGTGTTTTGGAGTCTTCAAATTTTCATACGCAATGGAACGATAATTGTCTTTTAACATGGAAAATCGAGTTTTCTTTTAAAAAGAGTGATAACAATTAGGGGCGTACATGGATAATCGAAATTTGCTTTCGAATTTGCATCCACATTCGTTTAGGGGTATCCGAATCCGTCCGATTACTAATAGGATGCAGATATGGTATACCTCTTTCTTACAGATTCTTATCCGTCCGATAAAAATTATCCAATTAAGGTACTTATTTAGATTTATTTTTCTTCTTTTTATAAATTTTTTACCTGTGATATGTGACTATTTTTCTAGATTTTATACTAAAATAGCTACCAAAGTTGATAAATTCTTAAATTTCAAACCTTGCTCTCACAAATAAAATGGTAAAGATGTAAACAGCTAGTCAAAAACTTGTATTCAATTTGTATTCATGCCCACATAGAAGAATCTACTAAAGAAAATAATTATCCGATTATCATCCGAATCCGACTAAATCCTTCAGAAAACCGATAGGATATTATCCGAATCCGAATCCGTCCGAATATAATAGGATGCGGATATAGTATTACCACTATCCGATCCGGATCAGAATCCAGTCCGTTTACACCCCTAATAACAATGCAATTACTTATATTTGCTTGGATAAAGTTATATATTTTCCCAATCTTCTTATAGTTTTTGGTGCCTTAATACACTTTTATGGTGGATGTTGGGGAGATAAAAACATTAGGGGCAATTAGGTTACATGAATCTAGGACTTTGAAATGAAATAGGATTTTATATTTATGGATTTCAAATCTGTAGATTCATGGTTAAAAAAATTAACCATTTTATACTTGGGTGGTATCCGCTTGAATCTGTAAATTTCATCCATTTTATACTTAGGTGAAATTTAACCCAATATACTGAAGAAAAAAAGTGAAATTCCTAGATTTTGTAAATCAATGGATGTTTTACAACCAACAAGTATAAATCTCTTATTCATGAATCTAGGGATTTCAAATCCCTAGATCAAGATAACCAACCCTAAAATGGGAAATTATTTAAGTAAAATTTAAGATGGTTAAACCTATGGGGAGTAAGACGGATGAGGTAGAACTGGCCATGGTTAAATTTAAGATAATATGGTGTTCACGTATTGGATAGGGATACAAATTTGATGCGAACAGCCAAATCCACCTTGGCCTGCCTTGAGCTCAAATGGGGACTAGGTTTAATGGATTAGGGTTGAAAATTAACATGCGTTAAGAGTTTTAAGCTGGGTTGAGTTAGGGGTGAGGCCTCAAGCCAAAAGTGAAGCAGCCCAATCTTGTATGTAATATTTTAATTATTAAGAGATTATAGGAGTAGCATATCAAAATGTATTTTCTCAAATTACCTTCCATTCTTGATTCATCTTGATAGAGTAATATCTTTGAATGCTAGAACACACCATATATGGTAAGAAATTTTGCTAAATTTTGTAGAAACTTGCCAAACTTTCTGTGTTTCGACATATGGTGAGACAAAATCACAGGCAAAATTGAAAATGTAACTTACCATTGAAGTGCGGGGGAAATTTCCGAAATCTTAATGAAATTTCAATGAATTCCAAAATTTCACCGAAATCTCACAGCAACCTTTGCCCTAACTATAAAAAAAAGGTTGAAAACTGAAGAACAAAAGTTCCTATAATTTCTGCACAAATTCGGGATTTTAATAGTTTCACTGGATAACGAAACCCCTAGTTTTGGCAAAATTTGCACCTTGGAACACACCCTCTAAGAAAGAGAAGCGTGTGCATAATGTTGCAGGAGTGAATGGCTAATGGCAATTCCAGCCAGTGAACAAGTTAGTTAGAAAGGTTTAATCATACCAAGTCTTCTGTCATATCCATGGGGTTTCAGACTGCTAATTCCGTTACCACAAATATTCTCGAGGCACTTAACTCAATTTACTGGAACTAGCTACTAGTAGCATCAAGAAACAGAAGATTGTGCAAAATCAAAAAGTGTAATATGATTCGCAAATCAAAACCATGTATTCATAACCAACCATCCCAGAAACCATTTGGCAAGCTTCAACATGTTCTCTTCATATAAAGCTTTATCTGGACAAATAATCATGAAGGCAGCATATTGGCTCTTATTAAAGTGTATGCCTTCGTTTGAATCAAAGGAAAGAGGAGGAAATCACAGATTATACAATTCCCACGATGAGGTGCTGAAGAAAACAATCAGGACCATATAAATGCCAGATCATGTGGTGGAATATTCTACTGTGTTTTAGATGCAATTTGAAAGGACTCACAGATGAAAAATCCACGCATTATACATCCCAAAAGCAGTGGCTTGCCTGGTACTAACTTGTGTGAATTATGAACTTACCAAATGGTTTTTGGAATAATGGAAGGTCCATTATTCAGTGTCCATCCTTGTGGACTGCCTAATGCCGGGGTTGACTATTCTGATTTTAAGATAGCTTCAAGCCTAACATGATGAACTAATTGAACAGAGTCCATCTCTGAACTATCTTATTGTTGAACTCAAAAATTCTAATATTTGATTGACAGTTCATGTTGTTGCTTTGAACCTTACAGTATCATCATCATTAATGATTTGCATTCAGTTGGGTGAAGATCATAGAATTGTTTTCCCTTAGCATAGTTTTGATGATCATTTAATCCGTGTATAGGCCAAAAGTATATGGGATGACAATTATATGGAAGAATTTGTTGTTTAGCACTTATGCTCTGTTTTCTTAACCAACTTGAAACGCAGGTGAGAATCTAGCCATGAAGTGATGGGATTCAATCATCTAGAATAATTTAATCTAAAAATTAGAGTATGATTTGCCATGAAAGATAAGTTCATGCTTTCATATATAATAAAGTATGATAGTATGATATACCTTCTAATCTCATTCTAAGATCAGATTGTAGCCAAACCTAACATGGATTGACAATTGAAAATTATTAGATCAAGAAAATCATCTTCTACCTTGGAATACAGGGGTGCGTAATACCTTTACGCAAGACCCAATTTATTTGGCTGTTTTGCTTGAATCCTTGAGAATTGTTTTTTACCGAAAGTAAAATACAAGAAATCTCTGAGACCCTGGACCCAAAAAAGAGTTTCTGGATTTGAGCTCATATTCTTAGCTCTTTAAGGGCCTGTTTGGTTATTTGAGTTTGAAGATTTTAAAAATCTAGAGATTTCAAATCTATGAATCATGGTTCATAAAATTAACTGTTTGGTTAACCTGAATCTTTGGAATGAAATCTGTAGATTCATCCTAAAAAAACATTTATAAAGTCATGGTTCAAATGTTTAACGCTTTTATAGTAGGGATGAAATCTCTAGATTTTACCTCATACCCATAAATCTACAGATTCACGATTTTAGTATAGAAAGGTGAATCCCTAGATTTCATGAATACAGGGATTCATAAATCTCCCATTTGTGAATCCAAAGATTTGAAATCTCTGGATTCATGTAACCAAACAGGTCCTAAGTTAATTTATGGGTCTTTATTTTCTTATGTTAAGGCTTCTCATGTGTTTTGTTTAAATTGATATATTTTCCATTAACTCCACTTAGGCCTTCTAATATCCACTAACTTAATTAGTTATAGACTCATAGTTTTGGACAGTGATCCATATGTTAATTATTGGGCTTGGATTAACTTGTGGGCTTTATAGATAAATTGTTTTACTTTTGAGTGGGCCCATCAATGGAGAGTAATTTGCACTCCAATTGATAGTAAGGGACTAAAAGCATTTGATCTGTTAATAGTTTGATATATGAACTTGGGGCTGCTACAGGACCGGGCTGGTCAATAACCATCTGTTAAGGGACTAGAATGCTCGTATCAAGTCTATTTCTGCCATGACCCTGGCTCAGGGCTGAAAATTCTTATCCTTGAATCCTGATGAGCCAACCCATTCCAGTCCTTATTGGCCTTGTCCCTCTAAAGTCTAGCATTGGCCTTAGCAAATTTGATTTGAAAACATCTCAGTTAATTGTAAATGAGATGCCCAATCAAACAATAAAACTTTCAAAATCCTAACTGTTATTAAAAAAAAAAATTAAAAAAATTCCAAGGTAATATTGGTGTTCATGTGTTAGTTTTGATATAATAATATATCAACAAGATGCACAACGTAAACACAAATTTCCATGGTCTTTTCAGTTGTTAAATCTAAATCATTTGAATGGATTAAGGTTAATTGTTTGGAGAAAACCAAACAATTAACCTTAATACCTTGGCGATCTTGCTGCAAGCCAAAGAGTCATAGTGGTCTGGGATTCCGAAGGATGGAAGAAATCAACACGACTCTCCTTTTAAAACAAGGATGGAGACTCATCAATGAACCTGATACATTATGGGTCAAGGTACTTCGAGATAAATACTTTCCCCATTCCTCGATTTTCTGAAACGAAGGTCAAGCGGAAAGGTGGATCGTGGACTTTGGAAAAGTTTGTGTAGTGTGTTCCATATCCTTGGAAAGATGATATTCAGAGAAGTCAGAAATGGAATTCAAACCTCATTATGGTTTGACCCATGGAGAAGAAATTGCCCAACAATAGCAAAGGAGAACCCGGGTATGGATTGTTGGTTATCAAAAGCTACGGTAGCTGACGTCGTCAATATTGTCAGGTATAACAAGGAGTGCCTACAAGGACTAAACAACACCAATTTGGTGTTATCACAATTGCCCAATTTCTCACAAACCCATGAAGAGGATAGATTGGATTTATTGCTATCAAGTTCAAGTGAATTCTAGACAAAGCTAGCAGGAGAATTTGTAAGGAGTCAACAACATCAACTTGATGATTCTGAGGAAAAAAGGTGGTGGAATTTCTTTTGGAAGCTATCATTATATCCAAGGTTTAAAGTTTTTTTTTTGGCATTTGGCAAATGCAAGAATACTGGTCAAAAGCGCACTGGGACAGTGGGCAGAGAATGACACGGGATGTGTCCTTTGCAGAAAGGAAGAAGAAACGATCTGGCATCTATTCTTCTCTTGCGAATGGACGAAACGAATATGAGCTGCTAGAACACTAGGATTGCGAACTAAGGCTATTACTCGGGAATCAATCCTTGACTGGTGCAGAAATGCTATATTAAATATGCCAGCACCAAAGCAAACTAAACGGTGGACTCTTTCCTACTTTATTATCACATGTTACTTTATATGGATGGAAAGGAACAAAATATGCTTTTCAAATGAACAGCCTAATCCACATAGGGTTATGTATAATATAGATCGATGGGCTAATAACTTACAACTGAATCCTATGCCACATGAAAATATGAAATATAACACTAAAGCCAATGGTGGAAGTGTTCTTAGTAAATGGTGTGATAATAAAGCTGTCTTTAATAGTTATGCAACAATCAAACTAACCACTATGTTATGTGCAGGGGTATATCACTATTGAAGAAAGCAGGGTGGTGCGTGGGGATAGTTTTGGAAGGGCGTCTCAGCTACTTGGATACGGGACAAATAGCTAATGGTGGAGAAATGGAGGCACTACTTAAGGCAATTACGATGGGACAGGAATATGTGATGAAACACCAAATTACGATGCAGGAAATTTGGTGTAATCAAAAGGCAGTGCTGAACCAATTAAAGACTCCTTATTCTGCCTGGCAGATACATTTAACACCTCTTTTTGTTAAGATCTTATTTAACTACCCTAGATCATCTTTTGGTAATTTTAAATCCTCAGCACTACAGGAATGGTTTAGTAAGTTAGCTATGTTGGCCATAACGGACAGCAGGAACTGTAACCAATATGAATTTCTATCTTAATTTAAAGCTTTTATTTTACTATCAAAAAAAAAATTCTAAATCATTTGTGAAGAAACAATGGAATCTCCAAGCTATCGTCTTTGTTAAATCTGATATCAATAATATTTCAAGTTAAAAGCACAACAAAAAAATAAAAATTTCATAATCTAACATGTCATTAAATTTGAGTAATCTAACATATGGAAATTGTATGAAGCAATAAAACTACCGACCTGCTATTAAACTTGATATAAAAAATCAAGAAAAAAAAATCAATAGGGCAGCTAGTCCCTATTGCACGAATTTCAAATTCAAGTTAGAAATTTGAGCATGGACAAAGTTGATGTCACCACCATGATTATTGTCAGGGAAATCATTTCTATCTTCTTCTAAGTAGCCTGAGTCATTCAATGAAAAGTCAAGTATTTAATTAAATGTTTAATCTTTGAAAATGATCTCATAAGGCCCTATCCTTTCAAGTGGTACCTAACATAGGATGAGATGTCGTGAACAGGAAGAAGTTCATTTACGACCGCCACTAAAAATAATTTGTTATTAGACAAATCCAACCATAGCCCCTCTCTCTCTCTCTCTCTCTCTCTCTACAGAAAAAGCAATAATGAATGGATGGCCCCTTGGAATAAAAATTAAGTCATTCAAGAATAGTTCCTCAAAATGTGAATGAGGATATGGCGACAAGAAATTGTGGTCAGATTAGTCACATAAAATTTTAGAGAATAATCTTCTGCATAAGAGAACTCTTATCCCAAAGGGATCAGGATCCTAGTGAGGGAAGAACCCTTTTCCTACTGAAAGAGTCTCCCAAGGAAGATCAAACACTAAACTGATATCTAACAATCAATAGCAAGTTTTTTAACACGAAAGATGTCTTCCGCCCGTCTCATCTCTGTTCTCGTCCTGTCTGCTTCCTTTTTCTAGTGTGGTGCGGTGCTCCTCGTGTCGGTTACCACTGCAGTGATGAACTAAGTTCATCCTGGGGGCTGCCGGCCATGGAGAAGTTTAATCGATAAAGGGGTGGCATCTGCGAGTCGTTGAAAGGGTGATCTGGTAGGATTGTGTATTTAAGGGCCGATGCTGTGGAGTTATTAAACACTCAGCTACAGTGACTGCTACCCAGAATATTTATCCTCTCTGAGTCTTGAAACGAGCCATCTATCTTGCGATGTCTGTCATTTATTGCATATCTTTCTTTCTCTCTGCATATCTTGCAATGTCTGTCATCTATTTTGAGATGATCTCCTTTCGGCTGTTGCTTTTAATACTTCTGATGTTCATTCTCTTTGCTGGATCTTTTGGAGTTGCCCTGTTTTTCTGTTTTTACTATCTGTGTGCAGGCTGTTCGGTTATTTTCATTGTCCCAATTTTAGCTCTGTTTCTCCACTCCTCTGTTTGGTGACTGTGTGGGTTTGAGTCCTGATGGCGCAATCGGGAAGATTCTCTAATGCTAGCTCTCATCGGCCTTCGCTGTGCTTATCCAAAGAGTTGGGATCTGTCGCTTCTGGGAATGACCGTGGGAGGGGTTTGGATGGAGTCAAGGGAGGTGCGTCTGGTCGAGGAGGGATGTATACAGGCTCAGATCGTGCTCTGTCTTCAAAAACTTTGTATGGGAAGGTGATTGGAGATGTTTCGACGCCTGTTTCAGAAGTTTGTAGGCTGCTTATCGAACTCTAGGTACCTCTGGGAGCGATTGATGTTGCTTTTTTCGGGAGGGATGGAGTGCGAGTGCTCTTCACTACTGAAATCGATAGGAATGGGGTCATTTCACGTGCCCCATGGTGGCTTGGTGAGAGGATGGTGATGTTATCTTTTGAGCCGATTCCTGACTTCCAAGGTAGAGAACTCCTTCCTCCTACTCCAGTATGGATTCAGCTACAAAGGATCTGTTTCGACTGCTTTGAATATGGGTTAATTTTGAATGCTGCAAATGAGTTGGGCAAGGTTGTTGAAGTTCAGATGGAGGTGGGTGCGATGAATTTACCGGATGGGTCTGCTAGGGTCAAAGTGATGCTTGACCTTAATAATCCGGTGAAGGTTTTGGCACAAATACGAAGCAATGGTGATGAATGGGTTAGTGTGAAAATTCAGTATGAACTATGGGTGTTGTGTGAAATTTGTGGAAGAGTTACTCACTCCACAAGGAGGTGTCCGACTTTTAATCAACGTGTTGTTGATTCGGATCTGCTGAAGGAAAAGATCTACTGTGATCTTATAACTAGACCAATAAAATTTGGGGTTCAACGGGTGCTGTCTTCGAGGGCGCTGCTTAACCTTTTTTCGCTGCCGGTACTGATAAAAAGGGGTGGTGTTGATGGTTACAATCAGGAGGCGGCTAACTTTAAGGGAATCAGAATCAGAGGTGAGGAAAGATCCGATATTAATAAGGCTAATGCCAGGGTGAAAAAAGGTGATGATGCAAGTAAAGTTAAGATGGGTAGAGAAGTCGGGAAAGTCGTTGGTAGAGTTGGAGGGGTTAGGAGTGCGAGTCCTAACTCAAAGTGTGTGCAGGAAGTTGGCAAGGTTGACATTGTTTCTGGGTCTGTTGCAGAAACGGAACAGTGGCTGGCAAGGAAGAGCTGCATCTGTTGAAGGAGGCAATTAGATCTGAAGAATCTGTGGCAAATCTGGATATGGGAATCGAACCGAGTTTCAAATATGGCTTTGGCGATTTAGATCTAAATGAATTCATCCACAACTTGGAAGATTCCATCAAGGTGGATAAGGGAGCAGTTGGTAATCACGTGGTGGTAGCTGGTCATGAGGGAATCCTGACTGAGAGCTGCAACGGTAAGAGACTAGGGGCTGGTGAGGTCGTTGAAATTGCCAAGCCTATTCATGAAGGTAAAATGGGAAATAATGTTCTGATTTTCGATGGACAGAATCAGAGAGATAGTGATGAAAAAAGAAAAGAAGGAGGACAAAATAAAGAACATGACAAGGGAAAAAAGAAGATGGGTGTTGACGGTGCTGATGTGAAAACTCCAGAAAATAAGGGTTTTCACGTGGAAATGGAAGATGATAAGAGGGATTCTTTGGTGGAGGAGCCTCATATTCTGAAGAAGGTACTGGACGCCTTGGAAAGGCTTGAAAAATTAGACCGTGTTTCGATAAAAACTTTAAAAACACAGGCTGTGACTTTTGTGATGAATGGGGAGGTGCCCAAACCTGATATTCTCACTCCAAACCCGATCACTCATGGTCCCGCTCCCGCTAATACGAATACGCAGGCTGATGAGGGCTATCCCATTGCGGATGGGGCCGATAATTCGGATGCATTAATTATCTTCCTGAGTAGGAAGCGCGGTAGGGACTCAACCGAAGTTCCAGATGTTCCTGTACTCATCCAACTTCGTCCTATTGAGCGTTTTAACTTTCATTTGGATAATCTGTTACGGGAGTCTCCTAATCCTAGATCGGCTTTTTTGGAAACATGGAGTTCCATGGAGGCCCGATATATGCACAATCCTAATTTGGCTATGCCATTGCAACAAATGGTACACCCTCCACACAACTCACAGGGCGCAACCACTACATCGATGGCGGAACCGGAAGCGGGCATCCCCCAGGCCTTTTCCCAGGTCTTTCCATATCATAAATACTCTGAATTCTTCAATTTCTGTATTGTGTTTTTTATTTCTATTCTTGCAATATTGAATATGTGAAGAAAAAGACTTGACCCTAAATCTAGGAATAGGTTCTTTGCTTGAGATGCATGTGTCTATGTTTGATATTCATATATTTCTTTCCATATGAATGTGAGTAGCTGGAGAAATCTATGTTTGAGTTTCTTTTTTTGTCCTATCTTCTTTGACTTCGGTGTTTTTCTATTATGTATAATCCTTGGAGAGAGATTGAGAGGGTGGGGTTATAGACTTTGGCAATATACTAGGCTTTTTGGGTTTTGGAGTCGGTCCTGGTGGTCCTTCGTGGTGTTTGAAATGAAGTTCTTGTCCTGGAATGTGAGAGGCATTAATGGATCCTTTACTCAACTATGCCTACAGAAAACTTTAAAAAAACATAGACCGGACTTGGTGTTTCTCTGTGAAACTAAATGCCGAGATCATGTGAGTCTGTGGGAAAGAAGGAAAGGCCTGTTTAGACAGTATGAAGTGATAGGCCATGAAGGGAGCACTGGGTCTAAAGGATTAAAGGGGGGCTTATTAGTGCTCCAATCTATTTATTGTAAAGCTGAATTAATCATATCAGACTCTTCGATGTGTTTAATTCGGTTATGGTTGGAGGGCCATAGTTTTATTGTTTGCTTCATTTATGCCCCCCCGACTTACTCTGATAGAAAGGTCTTTTGGACCACTGTGGCCTCTCATTTGCATAATTTGTCCGAACCCTTTGCTGTTCTTGGCGATTTCAATAAACTTTTAGATGCTAGTGATAAGTTTGGGGGGGTCTTCCGCGCATCAAGTGCTCTGCCTGCTCTGTTGGGGATAATCAATGACGAGAATTTGGTGGAAATCTCGGCTCCAGGATGTTATTTTACCTGGACAAACAAACAGAAACCCCCCAATTTGGTCAAAGAGAAACTGGATAGAGTTTTCGTTTCACCTAACTGGTTTAGCTTTTTCCCGAATCAGCTGGTGAAAAAATTACCGGCAATCGGATCGGACCATAATCCTCTGATTTTTCAACCTAGAGGAGAATTGTGCCTCCTTCCTAAGCTTTTCCACTTTCAGAATGCTTGGTTCTCACACCCTCTTTTTCAGACTGAGCTTCAAATCAATTGGGAAAGTAACCTGGAAATCCCGCTCAATGTTAGACTGGGGATCCTTTCTCGATTTCTTAGGAAGTGGAATTGATCTGTTTTTGGGCTGGTAGACAACATTTACCAGAGAAAGTCACTTGAAGTAGATAGGTTGGAACAAGAAGTAAACCCGGACTGGAACCGCATCCAGGACAAGAAGAGGGAAATGGAGTGGGCCTCGAAGCAGAGGAAATGTTTTGGTTTCAAAAATCGCGAGGGATGTATATAACTGATGGGGACAGGAATACCAAATTTTATCATTTGAATAGCAAAATTAACCTTCATAAACGAAGTATTTCTGTTATTAAAGAAGGGGGGCGTCAGTTTCATTCACCGAGCGCGATTGCTGGAGTGTTTGCTAACTATATGCAAAATCTCTACCAATCATCGTAGACCCTGGATCCTCATTTCATCGAATGCCTATTCCCCAGAATTCAATTGGGCAACCATCGGCTTTCCTCGACTCCTGATTTATTAGAAATTAAGGAGGCGGTATTCTCACTTGGGCCCCATAAAGCGCCAGGGTTTGATGGATTCAATGGTTTTTTCTATCAAAAATCTTGGGAATTTATTAATTCAGACATTGTGAAGTTTGTCTCTGAATTCTTTCTCTCTGGATCCCTACCCCAAGGGGTCAATCATACCTTGCTTTGTTTTATCCCCAAGAAGGATAATTCTTGTCTGGTGACATACTTCGGGCCCATTAGTCTCTGTAATACATCCTATAAGATCATTGCCAAGATTTTGGCTAGAAGGTTGAGAGGACTACTTCCCGGTATTATCTCCCCTTGCCAAGGTGCATTTGTGGCCAACCGGCAAATCACGGACAATATCATGGTGGCACATGAAATTTTTCACTATATGCGCAACACGCACAATAAGCAAGGGGTCATTGCTCTCAAACTGGATATGTCCAAAGCCTATGATAGAACGGACAGGACTGTAATTACTAAGATTTTTCAATTCTTAGGGTTCGACGAAATGTGGTGTAAACTCATCTCTGGATTAATCTCCTCACCCACTTTCTCGGTCAAAATCAGAGGCTCTCCTTTTTCTTGGTTCTCTAGGTCAAGAGGGCTTAAGTAGGGATGTCCACTTAGTCCCTACCTCTTTTTACTCATTATGGAAATCCTTTCACGGCTCCTAGATGAGAACAATGCATTGAAGTTATTAAGTGGAATCAAGGTGGGGAGGGGGGCTCCCGAAATTTCTCACCTATTTTTTGCAGATGATACATTTTTATTTTGCAAAGCAGATACAAAAGAAGTTCTGGCTCTCAAAGAGGTCCTAGAACTGTTCTCCGATATTACGGGTCAGGAAATCAACTTCGAGAAAAGTGGAGTTTTTTTCAGCAGGAATGTAACAAGGGGTACTAGAAATACCTTACTCTCAATATTGAAGGTCCAAGAAATCAAAAAAGAAACCATGTATTTGGGATTGAATTTGATTTCGGGAAGGGGGAAAGCCAAGACGCTACAGACTGTGGTGGAGAGGATGTCAAAGAAAATGGCAATTTGGAAGGCATCAAACCTCTCTTTTGCAGGAAGAGGAGTGTTGATGCAAGCATCAATCCAATCAATGGCACTCTATCAAATGCAGGTCTTGAGATTTCCCAAGACCACGTGCAAAAAAATAGATGCCATTTGTCAAAGATTTTGGAACGGGCACCCAAATAAAAATAAACAGTTGAATCTCATATCATGGGGCAAATTGTGTTAACCAAAAGAATTGGGTGGTATGGGCTTCAAAAAAATGGAGGATTACAACTCGGCAATGTTACTTAAGCAAGGGTGGTGATTAATCACTAACTCTGAAGCTCTGTGGGCGAAGATTCTCAAAGCCAAATACTTCAAGGATCGAAGCATCTTTGACCCAGTGGTCTCTACAAAAAAGGGCTCCTGGATATGGAATAGTATTGCCAGTGTGATTCCCCAGTTAAGGACAATGGTTGCTAGAAAGATAGGGAACGGTCGCAGTACTTCTTTCTGGTTTGATCCATGGGTACAACATCATACACAAAGTACTAGGACATACCAAGACTTCAAGACATGGCCCAGACAAGCAACAGTAGCTGGAATGGTTGAAGCTTTTCAGAACCGGAATCAAAACAGGGAGTTCTTCCCAAACTCTTTATTTTCGTTTATTCGTCCTGTCAATTTGTTGGGTTCTGAAGACTCTTGGTCTTCATTAATCTCTCCAAATGGAGAGTTTTCTGTTAGACTTGCCTATAAGGAAATAATAAAACAAAGGTTAGGGAACAATGACATGCCATCTACGAAGTGGTGGATACATATGTGGAAACTTCCCATACATCCCAAGTTTAAAGTTTTCTTTTGGCGGGTGTTGAATGAAGGACTTCTAGTTAGGGCAAAACTTGCTCGGTGGTCAAATATGAGTGCGGAATGTGCAATATGTGGAAAATCTGAGGACACGATATGGCACATCTTAATTTCATGTGAGTGGGGAAAAAGAATTCATGCTGCGGGACCACTAGGGTTCCGTACTGAATACTGGCAAAGTCCTTCGCTTCTTAATCAATGCATCAATATGTTGTCACAATTGCCTAAAGAAAAGGCGCGATGGGTTATGTCGGTATTCATAATAACATGTTATTTCATTTGGAAGGGTAGGAATGAAAGGGTATTTAACGTTAAATCACCTAATCCAACAGTGGTGTTATTTAACACAAACCATTGGATTAAAATGTTGAATCTTCAAAGGCTTGAAGAAACCATCTCACTAAATAATAATGATTTCCGCAACAATAATGTGGAGTTAAATAATCTAGATGATAACTTTTGTATGCATGTTTCTCAAACTAACAAAAACATTTTGATATGCGCAGGGGTTCCTTACCAGCACCTAGGAACAACAGGTTGGAGCATTGGGATCTGCAAAGACGGGCATATACAGTCTGTCAATTTTGGAAAGCGGGAACGATTTGGATTGCTGGATACCATACTTTCTGGCCTACAGTTAGGCATGCAGATTGCGGAAAGAAGGGGGATAATTGTAGATGAAATCTGGACTAACTATCATAAAGTTAGGAATCTATTACCTTGGCCAACATTTGAGAAATGGCCTTTACAGAAATTACCAAGGCTAATGGATTTAGCTGATACAACAAGACAGGTGAAATTTGAAGACTTTCCTAACCCGGTGCTTCAATTATGTTTTGAAAAGTATGCACATTTTGCAGCTTCATAGTTGGTTAATTGTAGTACTAAATCAAGTACAATATGTAAGTGCCTTCGGCACTAAACTTTTCGTTTAATTAAGTTTTTCTTGCATCAAAAAAAAAATTTAGAGAATATGTTCAATGGAAATTTATTTTAGCACACTTGTCGCTGAAATGCTTTCCTACACAGTTGTTGGACCTGATGGGCTACTAATTTTGACATTCAGTTGGAGGTAAAATACTTTATATGTGGCATGGTATATGGGGAATTTTTCAGTCACAAACCATTCAATTTAGAGTTTTTTTTTTTTTTTCATGCTGCCCACTTAAATTGGGCCAAAACTCTTGTTTGTCCACTTAAGTGGCAAAAATTGCATGCAGCCTACACTGGCCATTTTGAGAAATTAGAAGTTATCCATTGTTATTTCTATTAATTTTGAAATTGAAATGACCATTTTGTCCATGGGTGAAGGAAAATATAGTTTTTTTTTTTAATTTTACAAAAGCCTCACTTAATTTTTTAAAATACAAAAAAAAAAAAAAAAAAAAAAAAAAAAAAACTGCCTGGGTCCACCGATTCACCTGAATTCGTATTCCATGTGATGTCTTCTCCTTCGCCCGCAAAGAGGGGTTTTTGGTTGCTCTTCGCTTTTATTTTACGATTAAAGATAATATTCCAAATCTGAAGGGGAAAACACCGGTACAGCTTGGGAAGAAAGTGACTTTGATGTGTTAAAATTGGTGCCTAATAGATCAAAAAAATTCGGGCTATTGCTCTTCTCTTTCTTTTTCTTTTTTCTTTCCCTCAACATCAATAAATATTAAGAGGAACCATTTCCTCTTTTGTTGCAGAGACCAAATGGGAGTTGTTATTGCCGAAGATGTGGCTCAGTTTTATAAAAGAGAAGCCACCTTAGGAAGGTGCTGCTCCGCTTTAGGCAACAGGATGAACCAGCAATGGTGGAAAGACTATTTGGTCAGTTTTGTTCAACATTGAGGAAGGCTCTGGTAGCTGGTGGTGGTCACCCTCATCGTCTTTGCATTGTTGCTTGTAAATGGGGTAGAAAGAATGTTGGATGTGATGAACCAATTTCTGGCTAGAAGAACTCAAAACCCTCATCATTGCGTGAGTTCATTGTAGAGAAAAGGAAGAATTCAAAACCCTGATCGTCTTTAGCATCATTTTCTGAAATTAGGGGAGAAAGAGAATGTTGGCTATGACAACCAATTTCAGGTATTTTTGCGTTCTTTGAGGTTCTGGTTACTGATTTACTTACCAATTTCAGTTTTAGGGTTTTTTCAATTTAGTGTTTGCTTTTTTCCAATAGGGGGAGGGGTGGTGGGTATTTTTCCAGCAGGGGATGGGGGTGGGTATTGTCACATCCACTTAGCCAGTATTCAATCCACCTGAATACCCGAGGGAGTGATCCACAGTTGCAAGATTAGTTTCATATTAAATCACACACCACTCCACATAATAGCATAGTCATAAGCAAAAATCAATAAAATAATCAAAATGTTTAAATTATATTGAGTATCAAGAATAATTAAAAGATCTCAAACAATGTAGAAGTGAAATCAAAACTAGTATATAACATCTATCCAAAAGGGAAAGTGAAACTGGAAAGAGAAGAAATAAAATCTCCTATGGTTTACATCAAATAAGTGTCCTTAATTAAATGGTAAATATGAAACTCAAAAGTCTCGGTTTCTTGAATAATCTTCGTCTTTCCAAGCGTAGGATTAATCTATATATGCATAGTCAAGACATGCACACATGTCATCGTGCACGTTGTCACTCTAGTAATCTGGTATGTCGTACACATCGATCGGTAGTGTCTCAGGATCTTGATACGTAGAGGCATCTTGATCTGCAACAAATTCTATGTAATAACCCCCATAATTCGAACTTGAAACCCAAAATATAGGTCGAGTACCTGTGTCTCTAGTAAGAAGAAGTTGTGGGCCATCTGAATTGAAGTCCATGTTTCGCCCCAGAATCCATGGATTTGCATGAAGTTGGTAAAGAACATGCCTTATTGGGAACTGAAAGGAAGATCTAGTCAAAATCCGGATGGATTGGGCACATGAATATCTAGTGCGAGAAAGTCAAGTTTGGACGTTGTCTAAGAGCAAGGTAAGAGCTCTTTACATGTTTGTTAAGGTTGTAGTAGACTAGCAATCAATCATAAAGCAAAAAGCTCGAGTACTGAAGAGTACTAGAGGATGGTTGCTTACAGCGGTCGATTGGCCAAATAGTGGCGGCTGATTGGAAATTTTGGCAAAAAATGTTTGTTTTGCCATGCAACACCTTATTTAAGATCCCTAAAACCTAATTTTACATTATTTTAATTCTCTAGACTACTGGGGATGATTGCAACGTCAGAAAACACGTGGAGAAGAAAGAGCTCGATTCACAGTGAATTTCGCAGAGATTGGGTTGACCAATGGACTCTTGAGAAGGTTAGTTGGGCTAATTTCTTATCCTATTAATTCTTCCTCTGTAGGAGTAGTTTTTATCTCGAATCTCTGTTGGAATTGATTGGAGATGAGAATTATTATTTCTATTATTTTCGATTAAATTGCTGGGAGAATAGATCTTATGTCTATTTTAATGGCGATTACTCTTTGAAGGAGATTTTAATTCTAGATCTGTGTTAAGTTTTATTTTCATTTCTCATTAATTAAAGAGGCTTTTGTAGTCCTCTAAGAATGTGATTTAGATCTGAGATCATCCCAAAATTTGTCGATGATGGATGATCAAAAGTTTGAATTTCGGACTTGAAAATTTGTCAAAAGGGATGGCGGTCGATTGATTTGACCAACCACCTTAGGGGCGTTGGAGTCTGAGACAACTGGATTTCAAGTCTATAGACTCAATCTTGGAGTTATAGATTTATAAAATTAAGTGTTTGGTTGTGGATGAATCCGTGTTCATCCTAAAATTTTTTGATGACATGTTTTTGTGAATGTACAATTGTATAGCTTTTCGTCCCCCCCCCCCCAAACCGCCACCCCCACACAAAAACAGGAAAAAAAAAAAACACACAAACCCCACCACATCACCAAAAACACCCACCCCCCCCTTTTTTTTTTTTTTTTTTTTCCTTTGAATCCTAAAACCCTAATGTGACTTAATGAACATAATTTAGGGTTTTCTTGGATCTACTAGAGTAGTTAATTGTGAGAACTTAGCACGTTTATCCGTATTTTTTCTTTCTTAGATGGTTATGCAGGAATAGAAGAAGCCCCGCATCTATGGGAGAACCCCATGAAGAGATACCTGGAGTAGCCAGTGGGAATTGGTTATGAAGAACATGAAGCTTCCTATGGATGCATGGAATGCTCTTACAGCACTCGTTGACGGGAATAAAGCTCTAGCTGTTTGTTGTTGGGATAAAGGGATAAAAGAGGGTCTTATGACTCATTTCATAGAGAAATTTGAAGAAGAATACCCTAGAATGTTGAAAGATAATTGTAAACCCAAAAAAAAACCCACTTTAATATTATGTATTCATTCTTTGGATTGGAACCTTTAATCCTGTACAAAGATAATGTGGAAGAATCAAACCCACGGATTGTTGGGGCAAACTAATACTGTCGGGTGGGGTGTGACAATTTAAAACAACAATCCACGACGGATGAGTTCAAAAGGATTCAACAAGTATATATATATACACATGGACCTGCCACATTTATTTTGATTAAATTTTTTTCCCCAAACATTTAGATTAGATAGAAAAATGTGGAGTCAATTTTCGTATGGTAAGCATTCTTTAATTCTAATTATTTTTATTTTACAAATAGAAATTTAAAGATTCAGAAGAAGAAGAGAAGAGAGAGATAATGGAGAACATTTTTTTTTTTTAAGTGTTAGCAAAACTTAATTATATATACCATGTAAAAAATGAAGTTTCTTTTGATTTTTTTAGAGATCAACTTGTTTGTTTTAAGGATAACTTTTTAAAATTTTTTTATAAGTAAATTAAGAGATTAATTTCACTAAGTTTTGTTTGAGAAATATATTTATTTTTTCCCCCATTTTCACATAACCTTCATCAAATAGGCGTTCATAATGCAATATGGCACTATATTTATACTGGAAATTATTCAAGAACATCTGTAATTTTTTATCCTCAAGTAAGTCGACTTGCCATATCTAGTAGACATGTATTGTACAATAACCCATATTAGTTAGCCTTCCATAGGTTGGGTCTCACTGAGATGCATAAATGAGAGAAGTGACGGATACCCAAAAGCATGCCTAATTCTGATTCTTCTTATTTCTTACATAAGCTCCGGTGCACATGAAACCAATAAGAGACAGTTTAGAAGACTTCCCAGAACCATTACTCATGTGGCATTCTATATAAACTTGCATTTGAGCTCAAGATATAAGTGAAAATTATAGCTTGGCATAGTAAGAACCCTTGCATTATTTCTTAAACTTGCATTATTTAAGAACCCTTGCATTGAAGCTCAAAATTATAAGGGTGAAGCTTATAGTAAGCAAAGAAATTGTTTTTCACAGCTGATGAATTACCAACTTTTCTATTCATTTTCTCATGAAAGAGCAGTTATTAAAAAAGAGTAAATTGGTTCAACAAATCTTATTGTTATGTGATAAAAGTTTCATAACAAAAAAACAAAAATAAAGATGCAATGTCTTAGAAAAGACTCAGCTTCCTGTCTCTAGATTGACAAAAACATGATTCTCTAAGGAAAACAACCCCACCAACCTCCAACAATTTGACCATTTTTCCTGCCAAATTCCCAACCTGGGAACCAATTCAAAGAAACAATTGGACATTTCATAAAGGTTGATATTCTTTTTTCTGAAGGAAAAAGATAAATATGTCAAATAAGACATAAATAATGAGACAACATGTCCCACAATTTAGTGATTTTATCTTTGGATTCTGATGAATTTCAATCGATATAATTTGTTGCAGGCCATTCTAGCTCCGAAATAAAAGACGAAACTTGAGTTTCCTTAACTCTATAGAGTGAAATGAGGTTTCTAACCTGTGTTGGTAGGCTAGTTTTGTAAGTTTATAGAGGAAAGCAACATATAATTACATGAAACAGAGGACTGAAATGCATCGTCACTTCAACATATCAATGCATAAAACAGAGGAATGAAATGCATCATAAGTTCTTCACTTATTGATTTGTTTTCTAGGATGTTTTGCACTTGAAATGAAAAGAGTTGCATAGCAACAATCGTATCTTCCACTCTCATTGGATTGAGCCATAAGCTGGTCGAACTAAACAACTGTGAACAATAATGGTAGGGTTCCCTTGGTGAGAGAAGTGATTGAATGTGATTGTGATTAATCAGCCCCAAGATACAACTACTGAGAACAAGTTTGTCGAGTTAAATAACTATGAGCAAATCATGCGCTTGAGCACCAAAACCGCATGAAAAATATAGCGACAAAGTGCATGTAGTGGATGAAAACAGAGCTACAAAGCAATAATTCAAAATGTACAAGACAAGAGTAAACTTGAGAAAGATAATCAATATTGAACATTGATCATATAGGTAGGCTACAAGACAATCATAAAAGAGAACAAAGAGAGATATAAAGACTTACTACAGACTTTGTTGCTCGATTTTCATTTGTCTCAATCAAATGAAAAGAGAGAAAAAATATAAATCAATTAAAGCTAATCGAAATATTCATATACACTTAATAACCAAAGTAGTGTTTCTATGAAGACAACTGGAGACCTCATTCTCCCATCAAACTCTCCACCTTAACTGAATAATAAAATGTCACCAAAAATAAAAAGCTGCTTCACAAAAAACCTTGATGCCGTTCACCCAACCAAGGTAGATGGGAAAAGCTTACCCAAAAAAAATCTTACTTCACCGTCCATGAGGTGATGAGCTTAGCTCAGTGCAACTCTTCATAATTAAGGTGCTTGCTATTAATAGCATGAGAAAAAAACAAGTAGATGAGATTAGGTATCATTTGGGAATCGACTATGCGTCAAATGAGGTAAACACATGCACGGACCAGGGAGCGACAGGATAGGCCCGTTAGGCCGATAGACCGCCCCCAAGGGCTTCCAGAATGTTCGATTTCGAGCCTCTCTCAAAATCTACTCACTTGAGGGTCTTCGGGACTTTAATGGGACACTAGTATTGTCCCAAAAACACCTTTCAATCACTCCAATTAGTCCGAAAGTAAAAGGGCCCAATTTGGTTTTCAGAAAGTCGCCTACAGGCATCTCAGAGAGGTTCAATTGGTTTCAAATGAGTGAAAGGGGACTAACAAACACTCAATAAGGGCTAGGAGACATAAAGAAAACTTCAACAAGCATTCAATACTACACAACTTCCACAACTACCACCATTATTGCAATTCCTCATCATGAATACTCCAAGAGAAAGGATGCAAAGAGGGTTTTTGAGTCCTCTTACCTCAACACCAAATTCTCTTTGCGACTCGTTCTTCAGCACCACCGAAGGAGCAAAAATTCTTCAAAACTCCAAGCTCTCCTTCTCTCCCACGTTCTTAGCCTCCCTCTAGCATAAACAAATCCTTTACGAGGTGAGAGAATAATAAAGTACGGCTTTAAGAGCAAAATTTTGAAAATATCCCAATCCAAGTAAGGGGCGTGTCGATCAAATCATGCAACTGTCCCTCTATATCCTTCATGCGAAGGCCAATTTCTAAGGGGTTCGAAGGGTAGAAACCTCTAAACATTACCCAATCAATCAGGGACGGACCCAGGATGAAATATTGGGGGGGGGCCGAAGAACGAAAGCCAGATAACCTTCCCGTTAGGGAAGCACTAATGCTTTTTTGTCACACATTATGTGGGCCCTTATAAGATTCATTTGAGGTCCCACTTCTAAATTATTTTATTATATTAAAGAATAGACCCACATATATTTTGTGGGGCCCACACCTATTTGGAAAAAAAAGGTAAATTATTGATACTGATTTTTTTTCGACAAAATATAGGTAAAATTAAAGCAACAATATAGAAAAAAATATATACACATGACTTCAACCCTAAATAGTTAGATGCAACCTAATATTTTATTTGGTAGGAGATGTAAACCATTTTTTTTTAGGTAAGAGATGCAAACCAATGGCAATTATTTACCTACTAACAACAATTATTTTATTCACAATTCAAAATTAAATAACAAAAATTGCAGAAGAAATAAAGAAACATAGAATATAAAATCAAATAAAAAGAATAAAAAAAAGGAGAAAAAGAGAAACGATAAATAAATTGAGAAAGAGAAAGAGTACCTAATTGTGGAGTAGATTTTTTTTTTCCAAATTTTCTTAACCCACGCTTATAAAAAGCGAAGAGATAAATAGAAAGAAAGAAAAGGAAGAGAATAAATAAGAAGAAAAGAGGAGAGAGGATATAGAAGAGAATAAATAGAGATTGAAGAGTTACTTTCTAATTATGAATGACATTTTGAATTTTGATTTTTGAATACCTAATAAGATGTTTTTTCAAAATTTTCCTTTAATCAGGTTTATAGAAACAGAAGAGAATAAATAGGAAGAAAAGATCAGAGAGAATAGTGGGAGAATAAATAGGGATTGAGGAATTAGTTTTTAATTAGGAATGACATATGTGCCCATTATTTTATCTTTAAAAATTGTTCTCAATATTGGGGGGGGGGGGCAGATAGCGACATTTCACATATAGGAAGAGAAAAAAGTGAAAAAAAAACAAAGGAATTAAGGGAATTTATATAAAAATTTTAAAAATCCGGGGGGGGGGGGCATGGCCCCCCTCGGCCCCTTCATAGGTCCGCCCCTGCAATCAATGGTATAATTTACCTTGGCATTTGAGTCCCCGAGCATTGATTTTCATGCATGGGAAAGTCTCCTTTTTATGCCTTTTGCACTGACTTTTTCACTCTAACTCAACTAGGGTGGCCGGATCTTCTTCTTGCTCATCCAACTCCAGAGGTTCGATTTCCAAACTCCCCAGCTCAACCTGAATGGTCCACAGTTGCCTTATACTCGTACTCCAAGTTTGCAGACTTGAAATGATGGGTTACAGTCTGGCTCTCGTATTTGGAAATGGAATAACTGGTCCTATAAAATTTCTGAAGGAGAAAGTAATTTGATATGTTGTTTTGGGAAGTTATACTTATTTGCCTTTGACCTTGGGCTTACGTTTGTACCTAAATTTTCTGTACCACCTAATTTCTCTAACCATTTTCCCTCTACCTGTACTAGGGAATTTCTCAATCACGATTGCTAGAATATTCCATCTTTGGTAATGAATATCCTCCCCCCCTCATTTTGTTTCTACTATCATTGAAATTAAGGTGTCATTGAGAGGAGATTCTTGGTTGTTTACTCCTTTAAAATCAGGTGCTCTTTCAACCAAAGTTGCTTATCTGTCTATTCACAATCTACCATCTCCAACCCCCCTAAGCTTAAAAAGTGGTGGAAGATTTTATGGCATTTGAATATCTTGCCCCATTATAAAAATAAATAAATTAAAAAAATTTGGAGGTTACGAAACAATTATCTTTATTTGAAAGACGTGATGACCTGTTGGTCTAATTGCTTGCCCCCCCCCCCTGCGGTGCTTTATGTGGTTTAGAATAAAAAACTGACATGCACCTCCTCTTTCGGTGCTCATGGATATCCCACATTTGGAAACAAGGAACTTTGGGGACAGATTTTTGTTCCTATGTTGCTCTGAACCAAATGGAGGTTTTCGTGAACTTATTTGTATCCCTTCAACAAGACCCAAGTTTGAGATCTTGGGTTTTCTTTGTCCTTATCATCTCTTTTTATTATATTTGGGATAGTTGTAACAAGCTAGCTTTTCAACATAAATCTACTGACCCTAGGGAAGCCACTAAAACAGTAAAGTACTGGCAAACTTGTTTGAAGTTATATGAGATAGGGAATTTTAATTGATGCTCCTTTGGGAACGCTTTCTTTCACCACATCTACATTAATAAATCTTAGCTGGCCACAGATGATAACCAATGTCTTTGGATTGTAGGGTTATTTTTACAGCAAGTAAATGAATGGAAATGGGCTTTTTGTATGGTGAATGAAGGAGCTAGTGTTTTGCTAAAGGCAGGAAAGTGGTTCTTCTTCGGAACAAGATGCATGCGGCGATGGATGCTCTTATTGTAGTGGATGAATTGGATGTGTTTGAGTAGATATCTTTGGTCAAGCTCATCACTAACTGTAGGACTTTATGCGAGGCTTTACCTTGTCCTGTTAAGCATGTGACCTTCTTCCCTCTCTTATTGGGTTTGTAAACAAGGGTCTTAAAATAGCTCCTTCATTAGACACGAAGTCCATATATATATATATGCAGGGTTTACTTAATTATGCTATGAACAATGGGGTGTAATTTGGCGGGAAAAAATTTACAGAAAATGAATTAACCAAAAAACAAACAAAAAAGAGATGGGATATGAAATACCTGAGATTTGGATGAAGAAGACATCAAGGAGTCTCTTTATTATCTCAAATAAATTGGTAGAAAATTGTTTCTTTCCAAAGTGAAACGAAGAGCCACGCTTCACATAATCCAGGTTGACTTGCAATGAGAGGGAGCTTACTCGAGGTAGATAAGGGAACATAGTGGATCACTTTTCCTGTTGGGGTAGCACAGACTACTCCCCCTAAGCTTCTTCACAAAAAAATTGGTGTGGTACTCACATATGAATAATAATAATAAATAAATGTTAAAGTGGCCTTTGGTGGGTCCCACATCAACCCCACCCAATTTTGTGGTAAGGAAGCATCAAAGGATGTGATCTAAACTCAGGAAAGGTAAGCTAGGAGCTCAGAGTGAATCAATATGAAACACGTTAGTAGACATCACCCTTCTTGGAAGGGATTGGAATTTATAAGACAAAAAATGATGATTCTTAATGTAATATACTGACACAGTGTATTGTAGTGCAAGTTTAAGTGTGGGTGTCTTTGAAAATTTTTCATAGAAAATATAAAATATAGATACATTTGAAGAGGGCTCAAAATCTTACTGAACCCAAAGATGAGTACATACAAACATAATAAAAGAACAAAATTGTAAAAGCAAATACAAGAAATTTCACTGTGGAAATGGATTCACTTTCCTCTATTATGGTGTTTGGTTTTCCTTGATCATTTGCTCTGGTTGGACACCACAAGCCTAGAAATGAACTTAGAACATCTTTTTTTTCTCCACAGTAACTCTCGTTCAACAACCAATCCAATTATAACACCAGAGCAATATCCTGCCAACGCAAACCTCCAATCGAGTAAACATGTTTCATCATCATCATCTCCTTTTTGGAAAATTGTTGTGGGAGGTAAAACTCCGCACTTCTCTGTCAAAGGAAAACCACATAATCCTGCATTTCCCTCGTAGGAAGCATTTGAAAAAGTGTTGAATTGGCTCCCTTGTGGAATAATTCCTATTAAGTCATTGTAAGATAGATTCAAGACTGCAAGGAACGTCAAACTTGCTAATTGCACCGGGATTTCTCCAGAGAGTATGTTTCTTGAAAGATCAAGTGACTCAAGTCCCCTTAGTTTTCCCATCGAAGATGGAATATGACCTGTTAGGCTATTTCCAGACAAGTTGAGCACTTTCAACGCTTTTAAATTTCCCAATGCATCGGGAATCTTTCCTACAAAGAAGTTGTTGGATAGATCAATGGTGGTAAAGGTGGTTAAAATTTTCTGCATTTCCAAGTATATTCCCTTCTCAATAATTACGATTGTGTCTTGATAGTATGCATAATTTGTACTATAATTCAAATCAGACGTATCGTCGTTAGACACCATAGCCTTCCAGTGAGAAATGTATTGCAATGGTAAATCTCCACTAAAACTATTAAAAGACAGATCAAAGACATGTAGGCTTGGGAAGGGACGAGAATGTGGTTGGACGGGTTGAGCAATTGGACCAGCAAATCTATTAGACCTCAAAACAAGAACTTGCAACTCAACAAGATTTCCCAACCAATGAGGAAAGGTACCATTCAACTGGTTGTCTGAAATATCTAATAAGGTGAGTAACTTGCAATTTCTTAGGGATCTTGGAATTCCTCCTTGCAAATTGTTTTTGTTGAGTTTGAGGGTATGTAGATTGCACTCATCTTTGAATAAATCAGGAATGGATCCTTGTAATTTGTTTTCTTCCAAATTTAGCACCCCCATATTGCTTTTGCCGAGGCAAGTTGGAATGCTGCTGCTCAATTTGTTCTTGGACAAATCCAAGATATCAAAATTTCTTACTTTGCAGATTGAGGAAGGGATTTTTCCAGTTAATTTGTTGTCAAAAATTGAAAAGAAATAAGCGGTTTTAGAGAGAAGGGAAGTGAGACTCCCTAAGATATGGGAAACAACCTCAGTATCATACCTATCAAATGTTTGGGGAGAGCATGGTGTAGATGATTGACATTCTTGTATCATGTTTGAGTGAAGATCAAGTAATTCTAACATGTTGAAGGAGTGATTAGGTAATGGCAATTCCAAACCTGTGATCACGTTGTTAGAAAGGTTCAGATATCTCAAATTCTTTTTCCATATCCATTTGGGTATCTCACCACCAAGTCTATTACTAGCAATAGACAAATCATCCAATTCCTTGATATCCTTAAGGAAATCTGGGAATTTTATAATTCTATTGTCAGAAAGGCTCAGACTATATAATTGATTTTGATTCTTGAGGAAATTTCTCGGGAATTCACTGATGTTGCAAGAATCCAACTTCAAGTTAGAAATCTGAACACTGACAAAATTGATGTCACCACTATGCTTATTGTTGGGGAGACCATCATAGGAAAGATTTTTATCTTCTTCTAAGTAGCTAAAGTCATTGAGTGAAAGGTCAAGGTATTGAAATATACCTTTGAACTTTGAAATTGATCTCATTAGGTCTTCTCCTTTCAAATGGTTGCCACTCATAAGAAGTTCTTGTAGGAAAGAAGAGGAGATGTTGTGAACAGGAGGAGGCTCATTTATGACTCGGTCGAATTGGTTATTGGACAAGTCCAACAAACTTATAGACGGGAGAAGAAACAATGAAAAAGGGATGGGCCCTTGGAGTAAGTTGTTGCCCAAATATAGTGACATAAGATTGGGAAACATACCCTTGAAAAAGTAATCAGGAATTTGACCCTGAAAGTTATTCCCATGAAGATCAAGAAAAACCAAATTGGTGAGATTTGAGATTTCAGATGGGATTTGACCCTGAAAGTTATTCCCATGAAGATCAAGAAAAACCAACTTGGTGAGATATGAGATTTCAGATGGGATTTGGCCCTGAAAGTTATTATCATGAAGATCAAGAGAAACCAACTTGGTGAGATTTGAAATTTCAGATGGGATTTGGCCCTGAAAGTTATTCCCATAAAGAATAAGAGAAACCAACTTGTTAAGATTTGAGATTTCAGATGGGATATGGCCCTGAAAAATATTAGAAGAAAGAGCAAGAGAAACCAACTTGGTAAGATTTGAGATTTCAGATGGGATTTGGCCCTGAAATTCATTGTAAGAAAGATCAAGAGAAACCAACTTGGTGAGGTTTGAGATTTCAGATGGGATTTGGCCTTGAAAGTTATTCCCTGAGATGTCAAGCGTTTGAAGGTGAAGGAGATTGAAGAGGGTACTATTGGAATGGATAGAACCATGAAGCAATGTATTCAAGAGAGCAAGGCCAACTACATGACCAGTGGCATTATCACAAGAGATGCCTTCCCAGAAGCAGCAATCCGTATTTGGCTTCCACGAGTTGAGAGATGTAGGATAGTCTATAGAGACATTGTAGTGCTTCTGCTTAAATTGAAGCAAAGCAGAGTGCTCATCATGAAGACATAAATAAGGAGAAGGAGAAGGAGAAGAAAAGAAACAAGTCTTAAACAGAACTAGTAAGAAAAGAAGGAATTGCCAACCCATGCTTCCTTTCTATTTCTTCCAAAGAACTAAAAAAGGTTTGGGTTTTGTAAATGTTGGACGATTGATGCATGAAGGAGTTCTCCTTGCCACTTATTTATAGACAAACCATGAGAGACAATCCTTATGAAGAATCCTAATAGAAACGTTTTGTATGTAAATACAGGATATATTATAAATTATCCATTTTCTGAATCTATGGGGTAGTCATACAACAAATTGGATCCATTATCATAATTAGATTAAATAGTATGTAAATACAGGATATATGAAGTTGACATGCTTTATAGAGGTGAGGTCAACAAGAGAAGGAGGTGAAGATGGAATATTAATGAAGCGCCTAACTCATGTCTAGGAAGAACGGAGCCTGAACGTGAAATGTGGAATGGGTATGATATGAGAAATAATAAATTATGATGAAGATTAGTCACATTCAGTCAGTCATATATAAATAATATTTCAAATTGAAAGTCTGTTTCAGAGAAGAATCTTATCAGTGGATACGCGTTGCATGGGTTTCAATCACTGGGGTTATTTAATATGAAGAGGTCCCGCGAAGGAGAAGAAAGGAAATAATTGCCGGTGACTTTGACCTTGACTCTTTGGCCGTACAACAAATCAATGAGAATACTTTTGTGGTTGAGAAAGTCATTAGCTAGTGAGTTGAAGATGCCTTACGTACCTAGTTGGTTTGAGCTTTCAATTTCAGATTTACACAAGCAATGGAATTGTGATTTGTTTTAACATGAAAAATCGAGGTTTCTTTTAGAGTGATTTAACAATGGATTTACTTTTCTGCTACGCTTTTATAGTGGATGTGAAGAAAAAAGAGGAGTAAAAGTGACAACTAGGAGTCTACAGCTCGCTCATGTACAACTTGGGAAACTATGACTATATCAAAGTGAGCAAGTTTCATGTGCACTGACCACCTCATTCACCTTAAATCATTAATTAGACTTAGTGTTTAAATTCAGGCTAAGTGTGAGTTAGGAGGAATTGGAGTCGTCAGAACTGAGTTTACATGATGATGTAGAGTGTGGATCATCTCCCCTTACGGGAACACCTTGTGCTCCGCTGATGGCTTTACAATCACAAATTACGTGGAGCTCATAAATAAAAAAAAAAATCCCATTAAAAAAATAGTTTTCTCAATTTCCAACCCTCGATAGGGTGTTTCATATACTCTGATGTGTTTTATTGTAGATTATCAACACATTATTGACTAGAATGACCGGATCATTCCAAGTAATGCCATATACTCTGCTGTGCTAGTCTTTAAAAAGTTTGGAAGCCTGTAGGCATGAATGAATTGAAACAAATAAGACAAAAGGCAAACTAATAATGGACGAAAGAGAGTGAAAAAGAGAAGAAAAGAAACTAATGCTTGCATCTAATTGCTGCTTGCTTTCTTTCCTTGACCTTAAATGCATGATGGGTCTTATGGGGTGAGGCTAAGAATCAAATCTTGAAGAATATAAAATGTGAACTTAGCTTTAAGACTAACAAAAGAAGAACTTAGGAGTGAGTGATGGGTCATCTAAGCAAATGCTTTAAGACTTCTTAGTGGGTGGCGGGCCCAAATGCTTTGGGCATTTGGGCAAACGCTTTATGACCCCTTAGTCAGTGGCGAGTCATCTGGGCAAACACGTTTTTTCTTGTTTTTGGGTAATGGGAACGCTTTAAGACTTCTTTGGTGTGAGAAAGTCATTACAGAGTTTGGAAGATGCCTTTCCTTGTGTTTTGGAGTCTTCAAATTTTCATACGCAATGGAACGATGATTGTCTTTTAACATGGAAAATCGATTTTCTTTTAGAAAGAGTGATAACAATGGAATTACTTATATTTGCTTGGATAAAGTTATATATTTTCCCAATCTTCTTCTAGTTTGGTGCCTTCATACACTTTTATAGTGGATGTTGGGGAGATAAAAACATTAGGGGCAATTTGGTTACATGAATCTAGGACTTTGAAATGAAATAAAATTTTATATTTATGGATTTCAAATATGTAGATTCATGGTTGAAAAAATAAACCATTTTATACTTGGGTGGTATACACGTGAATCTGTGAATTTCATCCATTTTATACTTAGGTGAAATTCTTGAATTTCACCCAATACTGAAGAAAAAAAGTGAAATTCCTAGATTTTGTAAATCTATGGATGTTATACAACCAAACAAGTATAAATCTCTTATTCATGAATCCAGGGATTTCAAATCCCTAGATCAAGATAACCAAACAGACTCTAAAAATGGGAAATTATTAAAATAAAATTTAAGATGGTTAAACCTATGGGGGGAGTAAGACGGATGAGGTAGAACTGGCCATGGTTAAATTTAAGATAATATGGTGTTCACGTATTGGATAGGGCTACAAATTTGATGCGAACAGCCAAATCCACCTTGGCCTGCTTTGAGCTCAAATGGGGACTAGGTTTAATGGATTATGGTTGAAAATTAACATGCGTTAAGAGTAGAAGCTCAGCTGAGTTAGGGTTGAGGCCTCAAGCCAAAAGTGAAGCAGCCCAATCTTGTATGTAATATTTTAATTGTTAAGAGATTATAGGAGTACCATATCAAAATGTATTTTCTCAAATTACCTTCCATTCTTGATTCATCTCTGATAAAGTAATATCTTAGAATGGTAGAACCCACCATATATGGTAAGAAATTTCACTACATTTTGGAGAAACTTGCCAAACTGTGTGTTTCGACATATGGTGAAACAAAATCACAGGCAAAATTGAAAAGTTGTAACTTATCATTGAAGTGCGGGGGAAATTTCTGAAATCTCAATGAAATTTCAATGAATTCCAAAATTTCACCGAGATTTCACAGCAATCTTTGCCCTAACTATAAAAAAAAGGTTGAAATCCGAAGAGAAAAATTCCTATAATTTCTGCACAAATTCAGAATTTTAATAGTTTCACTGGATAACGAAACCCCTAGTTTTGGCAAAATTTTGCACCTTGGAACACACCCTCTAAGAAAGAGAAGCGTGTGCATAATGTTGCAAGAGTGAATGGGTAATGGCAATTCCAGCCAGTGAAGAACAAGTTGTTAATTAGAAAGGTTTAATCAAACCAAATCTTCTATCATATCCATAAGGTATCAGACTGCTAATTCTGTTACCACAAATATCCACATTACTCAATTCCTCGAGGCGCTTAACTCAATTTACTGGAACTACTAGTAGCATCAAGAAACAGAAGCGTGTGCAAAATCAAAAAGTGTAATATGATTCGCTAATCAAAACCATGTATTCATAACCAACCATCCCAGAAACCATTTGGCAAGCTTCAGCATGTTCTCTTCATATGAAGCTTTATCTGGACAAATAATCATGGAGGCAGCATATTGTCTCTTATTAAGGTGTATGCCTTCATTTGAATCAAAGGAAAGAGGAAATCACTGATTATACAATTCCTAGGATGAAGTGCTGAAGAAAACAATCAGGACCATATAAATGCCAGATGTGGTGGAATATTCTACTGTGTTTTAGATGCAATCTGAAATGACTCACAGATGAAAAAACCACCCATTATACATCCCAAAAGAAATGGCTTGCCTGATACTTATTGGTTTGAATTGTGAAGCAAAAACAATTGTCAATAGAGCAGGGGAGCTTTGTCATGCGCAAGGACTAGCGTATCGTGGGTCTTTCTTTTCCTTAGACATGTCCACAGGTGTGTAAGGAACAATGGCTTCATCGTGAGCGTAAGGAGTGGGTTTCCAGTCTAAGGAAAAGTTTGATCGGGGGAGATGATACCTAGGGTTTTCTCTGGTTGGTTGTCACTCGAAGGAATAGTGGGTCACTCAGAAGTGTGAGGTCCATGGCGAAGAAGGAAAGGTAGGGAGTGAAGATTTGCAGAATGAAGGTGGAAGCAGGAAGAACAGCGGAGATGGCAGATGAATATGTTGTATTTTCACATAATGCAGACAGGGTATGGGCGAGAATAGATAGCAGAAGGTGAATAAATATTAGAGATAAAGTGAGGCGAAGGAGTTTTCTTGAAAAGTGGAGGGAAATATACGATGTTTCAAGATTGACGGACGTAGCTACTCATAATCGACGCTTGGAGTCAATCGGTGGATTTAGAGGCATTACGGTTGGACACAAGGACAATATTAAAAGGGGTTGGAAAGGATGTGGTAACCGTACGCTGGAGATTGGAAAGAGACAAAATTTATGATCAAATGGTGCAAAGAAGGATAACGTCAAGGAAGACAAAAAGTTTTATTTATAAAAGGTCTGACAAGATAAAGATTTCGGCTGGTCTGCAGGATGATTTGGGGGCTGAGCACAGTAACTTTATGATTACGAGGAATGGCTTGATTTCCGAGAAAATTACAATTTTATATAAGAAATGGACCATGGATCAATGCTCAAGTTAATGATGACTTGGGAACCTGAGGCTGTAGTTTTGAAAATCATAATTGCTTGGGAAAAATTTTAGGATATTGATCCAGTGAAGTTCTGCCACGTGGAAGAAATTTTGGAAAGACTAACAGGGGATACCAAGAGTCAACATTTAAAGAGGAAATTTTTATTCTAGTTGGATGATTCTGATGAAATCTACGAGATTACGACAAACACAGCATTCTGATATTATTTGAAAGAAAGATTCAAGCCTCTTGACCAGAGTCTCATATAAGTTCGACCTGATCAGCAGGCTTGGGGGCTCGTGTTGTGACTAAAATATCCTAATCCCGGTTCAGGCCGGTTCATTCCGATCTTATGACAATTCGGTTGGTATTAATTATCAAGTAAAGCAATCTATGGGTCCGCCCAAGAACTTGGAGGAAGGTCTAATCATAGCCATTCAATCCTATGTTACTATCCGACGGTCACAGTTAAAAGCAAGATAGGCGGGAAATTTATGTATAAAAGGGATGATGAACTCGTCAAAAGTAAGTCTCTCAGATCAATCTAAACACCAGTACTTTTTTGATTCAACACCATTAGAGCACCTCAGAAGCTCCTTCAAGCTCAGGAGCATTGTCTTCATTTCTGACTAGACCGTCGGAGACGCAATGCCGATCAAGAATATCGGCTCCGTTTCTCACTGGTGTTCTATTTTCCAGGAACGAGAAATTGATTCACTATGGAGCAAACCAGATCGATCCAGATCAGAGCGATTTTGTGCTAAGATTACGGTTCAAAGCCTCCAACAAATTTAGCACCAACAGTAAGACTCTTTTACAAGAAGGGTTCTTATTTTTAAGAGTTTGTTTTTTTTTTAGAATTTGTGGTTTAGTTAGGTTAGGAGTCTTTTGTTATCAGTCAGTCTTTTAATTCAAGAAGTTGTTGTTGGTAGTTAAGTTAAGTTAGTTCCAAGTCTAGATCTTCTAATGACCACCAACATCGAGTAAATGTTCGTATTTCCTAATTCCTTTTGAAGCTAATCCCTCATAACATGAGGGGCAAATGCATGAGAAAGACAAGGCTTAAGCAGATTTAAATTTGAATTCTTACTTATAATGTATTGATCTTTTATAATTTAATCAACTCTTGAAGTTGAATTTTTAGGACCTATGATCCGACAATTTGACCGGTCCAAACATTGGAGGAAGGAATGCCTAATGAATTTTTTTTGGGGGGGGTAAGGGAATGCCTAATGAGTTAATGTGAAACAAAAGTAACCTTTGTGAAATAGTATTAATTTTTGTCCCGCTTACTAATATGTTTCTCATCTTCTTCTTACTTGTGTATATACACGTTTAGAAATACTGAGGAAAAATGGTCTGCAAAACAGATTCTTCAAGAAAAGAGATTGATAGGCGCGCTAAATCAGTGTTGAGCATCCCCTCAAGCTACAGTGCAAATTAAATACGACATTTTAGTTAAATGTGTAATTAAATCCAATCACGAGATATAATGTAATCGATACCAAAAATAAGTTTGAATTAATTAAAAAAATAATAAAATGACTAAATGGCAAGAGAAATTAATTGCTAGAGTGTCAAAGCACCCAATTGAAATTTTTGTCTTTAATGTGGATCTGTCTTTCTACTATTTGCCGATGGATTATAAATTGATCATTTGAAACAATAGATCGCTGAAATAGAAAAGAAGATTACTGTACACACAATGTACACCAATTGTTTCAAATGAAGTTTTTATTGTTTTTGTATATTGGTTTAATGATTTAAACATGCCCTTTCATTTTAATGCATCAATTAGTTGGGCATCAATTATGGTGTTGAAATTCCGTCAAGTGCAAAAGATGATTACTTGATTGTGCATATGAGAAAGCCAATACCAATTGACGAACCAGTAACTTAAGGATTGGCAAGTTTAAAAAGTGGTGCTTATTACCTACAATAACAACTAAAAGAATTAGCAGCTTCTTTACACCAAATCAAATTCTCTATAGAAAGGTGGTTTGAACTTTAAGTTTTTTTTTTTTTCATGTTTATATATACACACACACATCACAATACAAAATCACATAATAAAAATTGCAGAAAAAATAAAGAAACATATAATATAAAATCAAATAAAAAGAATAACAAAAACAAAGGAGAAAAAGACAAATGATAAATAAATTGAGAGAGAGAAAGAGTACCTAATTGTGTAGTATATGTTTTTCCAAATTTTCTTAATCCACGCTTATAGAAAGGGAAGAGAATAAATAGGAAGAAAGGAGAAGAGAAGAGATAGGAGAGAATAAATAGGGATTGAGTAGTTAGTTTTTAATTAAGAATGAAATTTTGAATACCTAATAAGTTTTTTTTTCAAAAATTTATTTAACCCACGTTTATAGAAAGATATGAGAATAAATAGAAAGAAAAGATGAGAGAGACGAGAAGAGAGAATAAATAAGGATTGAGGAGTTGGTTTTTAATTAGGAATAAATTTTGAATACTTAATTTTTTTTTTTTTTTTCAAAATTTTCCTTAACCCACGTTTATAGAAAGAGAAGAGAATAAATAGGAAGAAAAGATGAGAGAGAAGAGAGAAGAGAATAAATAGGGATTGAAGAGTTGGATTTTAATTAGGAATGATGTTTATACCCATTATTTTACCTTTCAAAATTGTTCTCAATATTTGGGGGGGCAAATAATGACATTTCACATGTGGGAAGAGAAAAAACCGAAAAAAAATTAAGGAAATTTATATAAGAACTATAAAAAAAATAAAGGAATTAGTACTATTTTCTAAAAATCTGGGGGGGGGCATGGCCCCCCTCGGCCCCTCTACAGGTCCGCCCCTGTGCATGGTTCGTATGTCTAGACATAGAAGCAAGTGAAAAGTATCACATCACCTACACGGAGTTGATAGAAATCATTTTTGGGCTGATACTTGCATGTACATTCCAGTTGGCTTTTATACTTGTGTAAGCTATAAGAGTCCCAAAGAGTGGTCTCTTTTCCAAAATTTTAATTATGGACATGTTATCTAATAGGGCAAATGTGGGGCGTGTTAGTTGTAGTGCACATCAGAGACTAACCTAAGTGGATGTAGGGGGTTTGGCCGCCGCCAATGAAAACTTATAGGCGAGTTCTCTAAACATTCATGAATCCAAGATAAGGGACATGGCCGGTTCAAAAGTCCAATGTGTTATATAAAGGGTAGCTCCAAAAGTCGACCTTTAAGATATGGATGATGGGACGGTTAGCTACGGTAATGAGGAAAGGTTCAAGGTGTTCGACTCTACACGTACTTTATAGCGCAACTCATTAGACCTAGTGTAGGTTCAAGTCCAGAAGACACCTACAGTGATGTGTCCTTTACTGTCTAATACATTCACAACATGTGTCCTTTTTTGTAATTTTAAAACTTGTGGGGGATTGTCAGGGTTTTTATTAAAATCTACATTAAGTGTGAAAATTAATTTTTGCATTAAATAAATCTCCTCACACTTGTATTATTTGTTATTTATTTTAAAAGTTTTCTTCCTTTGAGTTTGTCTAAGTGGTGTGCTCTAGCTTTTGGCTCCTTGAAAGGAGTAGAAGAACTACCTCATCTTCTAATTGGAGGTTAATTTATCTTGGAGGTGGTGGTGCGAAGAACCCTTGGTAGTAGGGTGCATCAATTACCTTAAAGACAACACTCAAGGTGTGACTCAACCTCATTCATCTGTGGTCACTCGATTGCAACATCAAACTCTCCGGATTGGCTAAAGATCTTCATCTTTCAATTGTATTGCAATTTGGGGCCATGGGCGAAACTTTGCCTCATATTTAAATTATATATAACAACTACCACACTTAAAGAAAAAAAAAAAAAAAAAAAAAAAAAAAGAAAAGAAGAAGAATGTATTGGTATTTGAGGGGAAAAAATTCCAACCTGCCGGATTCGAACCAGCGACCTAAGGATCACCTGTTAGGTATTTTCCAACTACAGTCCTCCGCTCTACCAACTGAGCTAAGGTCGGAAACATTGTGGCTGCTGGGATTCGAGCCCAAGTCTCCACGGCCACAACGTGGAATTCTCACCACTAAACTACAGCCACAAAATGTTATTTGATTGGAATTTTATAAGTAATCACACATAAATCTCTAACTAAACATCCCGGGGATAGGCCCCCCAAGGCCAAAATGTGGAAAGAAAGTATTGATGAACACCGAAGAAATTTTATTTTGCGGGTACAGATAACTAATAATTTTGCTTAATTGAAAAATATCAGGCTCAAGAAGGGTTCTCAGTCGAAGCATTTCTGATAGCGTTTTCACCGTGCAGGAATTTTTTCCGTTTTAATTTAGCCCAATCGGAATGTCTTTATCTTTGCTGTTCTTAATTGATACATCCAGTTTCACATTTTGGAAGAAATCTAAAGAAATTCTTGTTGACGTGTATAATGATGATGATGAGTTTTGGAAAGAAATCAAAGAAATTCTTAGTAGGACATTGCCAAACATCATACTCCCATTGCATAAATGAGAAAAAAAAAAAAAAAAAAAAAAAAAGTTAAATGAATACAAACAATTACCAATCTGTTGTCACGGTTAGGATATCTAGTTTTTCACCCAGGAAACCCGGGTTTAACTCTTGGCAATGGAAATGTCACTTTAAAATAATAAACAAATAAATAAATAATAAATAAATAAAATTGCCAATAAGAGCATAAATTTTATTTACAAAACGCCCTTTGAGATTTTGTATTGACTTTTATGATTATAGTAGCTGCAAAACTTTTACAAAAGGGAACTTTTTTTGTGTGGTGCAGTAATAAATCTAATTTATTCAGGTTGTGGACATTGATTCATTTCCTTCTATTGTGGCATTTGATTTTTCTTGACCATATTCTCAGCTAGGATTTCATAAACCTAGAAATGAACTTAGAATATCTATTTTTTTTCTCCAGAATAACTCTCTTCCAACAACCAATCCAATTATTAAACCAGAGCAATATCTTACCAAGGCAGCCTCCAATCAAACATACATGTTTCATTATCATCATCATCTGTATTGGAATGCTGATGTGGGAGTTAAAACTCTACACTTGTTAAAGGAAAACCAAATAATCTCTCATTTCCCTCATAGAACGCAATTGAAAACATATTGAATTGGTTCCCTTGAGGAATAATGCCCTTTAAGTCATTGAAGGATAGATTCAAGACTTCAAGAAGCATCAGATCTACCAATTGCATTGGGATTTCTCCAGAGAGTTTGTTTCTTGATAGATCGATCTAGTGACTCAAGTCCACTTAGATTTACCATGGAAAATGGAATTTGATCTGTAGGCTATTTCCGCACAAGTTGAGCACTTTCAATGCTTTTAGATTTTCCAATGCATTGGGGATCTTTCCCATATTGTTGGATAGATCAATGCTGGTGAAGGTGGTTAAAATTTTCTGCATTTCCAAGTACACTCCCTTCTCAGTGTAATTCTGTCTTGATAGTAAGTGAGTGCCTCACGGATCTTTTGGGAAGATTCTTTTTGAGAAAACAACATATCAACACATTATTGACTAGAATGACCGGATCATTCCAAGTAATGCCATATACTCTGCTATGCTAGTCTTTAAAAAGTTTGGAAGCCTCTAGGCATGAATGAATTGGAACAAATAAGACAAAAGGCAAACTAATAATGGACGAAAGAGAGTGAAAAAGAGAAGAAAAGAAACTAATGCATCTAATTGCTGCTAGCTTTCTTTCCTTGACCTTAACTGCATGATGGGTCTTATGGGGTGAGGCTAAGAATCAAATTTTGAAGAAAATAAGATGTGAACTTAGCTTTAAGACTACCAAAAGAAGAACTTAGGAGTGAGTAATGGGTCATCTAAGCAAATGCTTTAAGACTTCTTAGTGGGTGGCGGGTCATCTGGGCAAACACGTTTTTTCTTTTTTTGGGTAAAGGGAACGCTTGAAGACTTCTTTGGTGTGAGAAAGTCATTACAGAGTTTGGAAGATGCCTTTCCTTGTGTTTTGGAGTCTTCAAATTTACATAAGCAATGGAACGGTGATTGCCTTTTAACATGGAAAATCGATTTTTCTTTTAAAAAGAGTGATAACAATTAACAATGTGTTATAAATAATATTGATTGTGGATATCCATCATCCCCCAATAGACAATACTTCCATTTGAAGATCTCAACCACCTCAGCATATAATCTTGGTGATTCACATTCCCATCTTAATTGAAGATTATAGTGATCTCAACATACAATGTTGGCAGTCAATATTTCCATTCTATGCACCTTCTATCTTGGGTGGCAATCTATCTTTTCATATTGAGAATCCTTATTGGTCTCTTATTTATTTCCATAATAATGACGGTAATTATTCCATCTATTGCCTCATCCTCTTCCACAGTCATGACCATAATTTTAATTTTGCCTTCTTTCAGGCATATCATGAATTGCTGCATTCACTTCAGGGAATGGAACATAACCAATAGGACGAGCTTTATGACTTTTCATTAATAGTCCATTATTTTACTCAGCCACAAATAGGCATGATATCATTCAGAGTATTTCTGTCATACTCCACAATATTTAATTAAGCTTTGTCAAGCCTTAATTAAAGAAATAAAAATAATGTGGAGATAAATTGGATTTTCCAAAATTATGTTACTTGAGCAATTTTTGCCTATAAAATGAATGATTTTGATGGCCTCACAGAGACTACACATCTAGATGCTGCAAACTTCTTTGAAGATAATAGTTGAAGATTTGATTATGTTAGTAGAATTCAAATAAAAATAAAATTAATATTATATTAGTTTGTAGTTTTTTTCTCTTCAAATCTCATCTCATATGTTAGTTTATTTTAAATTTAATCTTTTTCCTCTATAATTTTTTTTATTGACTTTCTATATATCTTTTAATATATTTTGTTTCATTTTGATGAAGAATGTGAATATTCTCTTATATGCTGTGACGCATATTATACTGAGAGAAAAATATACATATTTCTTTTATTTGATGATGCGGAAGCCAATGTTTATATAAAATCGGTAGTACAGCATTGATTGGAAGCTCTGGAAAAGCTAATCTATTATTATCTAGGAGATAAAATTGGCTATGAATAATTCATTATTTTGTAGTAAGTCTCAAAGAAACTTATTAAATTTCAAAGCTATTTGTCAAAATGATTATCAGATTGAGACTACAAATAATGGTATAAGTAAATATCTATACAAAGGTATTAGATATTTCTCCCAATTTGTACTACACGAGTATCGCATGGTTGAAACATATGCTTGGGTAAATCAAATAAACATTGATTCCAATAATTTTATTATTTGGCATGACCGGTTGGACCATCCCGGATCAAGTATGATGCAAAAAATTATTGAAAATTCAATTGTCATCCATTGAAGAACCAGAAGATTCTTCAATTAAGTGAATTTTCTTGCATTGTTTGTTCTCAAGAAAAATTTATTATTAAATATTCACCATCTAAAGTTGAGATTGAACATTCTACGTTTTTGAAACGTATAGAGGGTGAAATATATGGGCTCATTCACCAATCATGTGAACCATTCAGATAATATATGATTTTAGTAGATACATCTATAAAATGGTCACATATATGTTCATTATGAACTCGCATTTGGTGTTTGCAAGATTGTTTGCTCAAATAATGAGATTAAGAGCATAATACTGGTGAATTTACATCTCAGGCTTTATGATTATTGTATAACAACTAAGATCACAGTTGAATAGTCTGTTGCTCATGTTTATATCCAAAATGGTTTGGTAAAATTATTTATTAATTATCTCCAATTAATGGTTAAACCATTGTTTATGAGAATAAAGCATCATTTGTACGCATCATGCCAAAAGGTTGTCATAAATTCTTCCTATTACAATTAGCTTATGGTCAGAAGCCAAATATTTCTCATCTTAAAATTTTTGGATGTGTGGCTTACGTTCCAATTGTTCCATCACAGCGCACAAAGATGAGTCCCAAAATAAAGTTGGGAATATATGTTGGATATGAATCTCCTTATATAATTCAATATATTGCTAAGGATATGAGATTTATTTAATGCAATATTTGCTGAGTATTATTTTGGTGAATTAGTTTTTCCAACATGAGGGGGAGAGAATAAACAATTGGAAAAAGAGATTGATTGTATGCATTATCATTATCTCATTAGATCCTCACACTGAGCACTGTGTACTTGAAATTCAAAGGATAATGCAATAAATATTATAAATCAACTGTCAGATTTGCTGACCTGCTAAAAGTTTCTAAATCTTATATTCCAGTTGTAAATGCTCCAATTATAATTGATGTTCCAGCAGGACAATCTATCAGTGTAAATGAAATTAAACCACATTTAAAACGTGGAAGATCAATCGGTTCCAAGGATAAAATCCTAGAAAAAGTAAGGAGCAAATGATCAAGATGGTCATAAAATGGAGACAATTGATTATGAAAATCCTGAAGACATAACTTCTATGAAACCCCAGAAGAGGTTCAGGTACCTGAAAATAATGAAGAGATCTCGATTAGTTATGTCATTGCAGGAAAAAGATGGAACCGAAAAGATAAAGTTGTCGATAACATTTTTGCATATTATGTTATTGTTGAAATAATACAATTAGACAAGGATCTTGAATATAAATTTGTTGATGAATATAAAGAAGAAATGATTGGCTCAAAATGTACAGACGCAATTCAAGTAGAATTGAATTCACTTGAAAAAGTGAACATATAGTCCAACAGCTGAAGATATAAACCCAATGGGGTACAAATGAGTTTTCGTGCGAAAAATGAAATGAGGAAAATAATGAAATTGTGATATATAAAGCATGAATTATGGCATAAGAATTTTTGCAGAGGCCTAGCATTGATTACATGGAAACATGTTCTCTTGTGGTAGATGCAATCACCTTCAAATATCTTATTAATCTGGCAGTATATGAAAATTTGACATGCATCTATTGGATATTATTACAGCCTATTTATATGGCTCACTCGAGTGTGAAATTTATATGAAAATCCTTGAAGAATTCAAAATACCTGAAGCACATAAAAATTCCTAGGAAGTTTGTTCAATAAGGCTTTAAAGATTATCAAGGCATATATGGTATAATCTACTTAGTGGATATTTACTAAATGAAAAGTATAAAAATGATCCAATTTATTACTGTGCCTTTATTAAAGGATATGGATCTAATTTTAATAAGTGCATATGATGATGATTTAAATATCACTAGAACTCCTGAAGAGCTTCCAAAAACAGTATACTATTTGAAGAAAGAATTTGAAATGAAAGATCTTGGAGAGACAAAGTATTGATCATTTGACGAATGAAATATTCGTTCATCAATCAACTTATATAGATAATATTTTGAAGCGATTTTTCATAGAAAAAGTATATCCATTGAGTACCCCAATGGTTGTAAGATCGTTTAACATAAATAAAAGATTCATTTCAACCCCATGAAAATATGAAGAACTTACTGGTCTTGAAGTATCATATCTAAGTGCAATTGGGGCGTTAATGTATCTTGCTAATAATACACAATCGGATATAGCATTTTCTATAAGTGTATTACCAAATTTATCTCTTCTCCAATACGAAGACACATAAATGTTATAAATCATATATTTCAATATATTCGATAAATTATTGACATGATATTATTTTATGAATGTGGACATCAACTTACTTGTTATGCAGATGTAAGATTTTTATCTGATCTATATACAACTAGATCTCAAACAGGCTATTTATTCACAAGTGAATGTTAGCTATTTTATATTTGATTTAGATCAATGATACAACATATTCAGGAAGCATGCAATTTTCTACTAGAAGAAGAGGTTTGAACAATATTATATGAAGATTATGCTGCATGCATAGCTCAATTGAAGCGATGATACATCAAATGAAATAGAACGATACATATTTCACCGAAATTCTTCTTCACTCATGATCTTCAACAAAATGGTGAAATCGATGTTCATTGAATTCGTGCAATTGATAATTTGACAGACTTAGTTACTGAGGCATTGCTTACTTCAAAGTTTGAGAAGCTAGTACATGGTATTGGAATATGCGTATTCAAAGATACTCGATGATGTTATCATCAGGGGGAGTAAAATACGTGCTGCACTCTTTTTCCGTTAACAAAGGTTTTGTCCCACTGGGTTTTCCTAGTAAGGTTTTTAATGAGGCAGCTACTAATACGTATTATTTAGATATGTATACTCTTTTTCCTTCACTAAGATTTTTTCCCACAGTGTTTTTTCTTAGTAAGGTTTTAACAAGGTACATTATCTATTGATGGACATCCAAGGGGGAGTGTTATAAATAATATTGATTGTGGATATCCATCATCCCCCAATAGACAATACTTCCAATTGAAGATCTCAACCACCTCAGCATACAATCTTGATGATTCACATTCCCATCTTAATTGAAGATTACAGTGATCTCAACACACAATGTTGGCAGTCAATATTTCCATTCTATGCACCTTCTATCTTGGGTGGCAATCTATCTTTCCATATCAAGAATATCTTATTGTGTGTAAGAATCATATATTGTATTTCTTTGTAGACTCTGATATTTCCATATCAGAGTAGATGTTTCTTCTACTATAAATATATAATGCACTCAACTGAATGGATCAGTTCTGATTATACTCATCTTGTCTTTCTTCTTTGTATTTCTATATTTTCTCTTTATTTTATAACACAATGGAATTACTTATATTTGTTTGGATAAAGGTATATATTTTCCCAATCTTCTTCTAATTTTTGGTGCCTTCATACACTTTTATGGTGGATGTTGGGGAGATTAAAACATTAGGGGCAATTTGGTTACATGAATCTAGGACTTTGAAATGAAATAAGATTTTATATTTATGGATTTCAAATCAGTAGATTCATGATTAAAAAATTAATCATTTTATACTTGGGTGGGATTTGCGTGAATCTGTAAATTTCATCAATTTTATACTTTGGTGAAATTCATGAATTTCACCCAATACTGAAGAAAAAAATGAAATTCCTAGATTTTGTAGATCTATTATGGATGTTTTACAACCAAACAAGTATAAATCTCTTATTCATGAATCTAGGGATTTCAAATCCCTAGATCAAGATAACCAAACAGACCCTGAAAATGGAAAATTATTAAAATAAAATTTAAGATGGTTAAACCTATGGGGAGTAAGACGGATGAGGTAGAACCGGCCATGGTTAAATTTAAGATAATATGGTGTTCACGTATTAGATAGGGCTACAAATTTGATGCAAACAGCCTGCCTTGAGCTCAAATGGGGACTAGGTTTAATGGATTAGGGTTGAAAATTAACATGCGTTAAAGAGTTTGAAGCTTAGCTGAGTTAGGGTTGAGGCCTCAAGCCAAAAGTGAAGCAACCCAATCCCGTATGTAATAAGTATAATGTATATTTTAATTGTTAAGAGATTATAGGAGTACCATATCAAAATGTATTTTCTCAAATTACCTTCCATTCTTGATTCATCTTAATAGAGTAATATCTTTGAATGCTAGAACACACCATATATGGTAAGAAATTTTGCTAAATTTTGCAGAAACTTGCCAAACATTCTGTGTTTCGACAAATGGTGAAACAAAATCACAGGCAAAATTGAAAAGTTGTAACTTATAATTGAAGTGCGGGGGAAATTTCTGAAATCTCAATGAAATTTCAATGAATTCCAAAATTTCACCAAAATTTCACAGCAATCTTTGCCCTAACTATAAAAAAAAGGTTGAAATCCGAAGAAAAAAAATTCCTATAATTTCTGCACAAATTCGAAATTTTAATAGTTTCACTGGATAAAGAAACCCCTAGTCTTGGCAAAATTTTGCACCTTGGAACACACCCTCTAAGAAAGAGAAGCGTGTGCATAATGTTGCAGTGAAGAACAAGTTGTTAATTAGAAAGGTTTAATCAAACCAAGTCTTCTGTAATATCCATAGGGTATCAGACTGCTAATTCTGTTACCACAAATATCCACATTACTCAATTCCTCGAGGCGCCTAACTCAATTTACTGGAACTACTAGTAGCATCAAGAAACAGAAGCGTGTGCAAAATCAAAAAGTGTAATATGATTCCCAAATCAAAACCATGTATTCATAACCAACCATCCCAGAAACCATTTGGCAAGCTTCAGCATGTTCTCTTTATCTGGACAAATAATCATGAAGGCAGCACATTGGCTCTTATTAAGGTGTATGCCTTCATTTGAATCAAAGGAAAGAGGAAATCACTGATTATACAATTCCCAGGATGAAGTGCTGAAGAAAACAATCAGGACCATATAAATGCCAGATGTGGTGGAATATTCTACTGTGTTTTAGATGCAATCTGAAATGACTCACAGATGAAAAAACCACCCATTATACATCCCAAAAGCAGTGGCTTGCCTCATACTAACTGGTTTGAATTGTGAACTTACCAAATGGTTTTGGAATAATGGAAGGTCCATTCAGTGTACATCCATGAAATCAGAGTTCTCGATAAGTCAGTATCTGAGATGTTGTCTCCCTGCTCTGCAAAAACAATTGTCAATAGAGCTGTTTAAAAAACTAGTAGATTACACAGTTACATTTGAAACATTTAAAAAGAAAGAATCTTGAAAATGAGAATAGATGTATATTTCATGATCATTGAATCAATGGATTTGATCATGTGCTTGGAAATATTTTTTGGATCTTTAATTTTATTTCGTTGAAGATTTTGATTTGGTCAGAAGGAAATACAGTGTTAAAGAGTGTTACAAAATAGTTATACTGATATTTAGAGATTTCATGGTAGAATAATTATTTACGAATATATGTTTTTTTGGCAAAATTGCATTATCAATTCCAAAATAAAAGTTCTCAGCAAATATAGCGGTAAAACAACATTGTCTGGATCAGAAAGCAAAACAGCCTTAACAGTATGCATTCTCAGCTATTTTCTATCAAACATAATGAACCTCTTCCTCAAGCTACTTGCAAAGTTAATGTGGTAAGAATTAAGGTTTGTGTAAACAAGGAAGAAGCTGCATACAATATCTTTTATCTTTCCTTGTGTACACAAAAAGGATATGACCATAAATGAAACCTACTATTCCATGTGTAAGCCTAACTTCATCACACTTCCCCCTCCGACTAAAAGATAATTTTTTTATGGAATCACATAGCAAGGAGTCAGAACACGAATCTGATAAGACCCCACTAATCCAATCCAAAATTTAATAACAAAACAAAGAGATTAACAAAGATAATCTGGCTTCAATGGTGCCAGTCACCCCCCACAGCACTCAATGTGCCCTCAGCCATAGGCTGCCCAAAACCACTCACATATGCATTCAATACCCTCTTCCTCTCAAATCCCCCCTATTTATTACCCCTCAGCTAACACTAACACTAACACTCTCTCTCCTCAAGGCATATCCAAAGGCCCTAATGCTACTTGCCCTCAAGGTGAAGGAAAATTTGAAGCTTGGTGTTTAACATGCTCGCCACACAGCCATGCCAATTCAGTAACTTTCTCAGAAGTCCAATGGTAGGCTCAGTCCCATAACCGCATCTGTTGTCCAAGGCCATCCTTCTCAGGTATATGACCAGAACCTGTTCCAAGCCTTCCTTCACCGCAATTTGAACATAATCCAGTCAAATTAACAAAGATAATCTGACTTTAATGATGCTAGTCACCCCACAGCATTCAATGCTGCCCCTCAACCATAGGCTGCCCAAAACCACTCACATATGCATTCAATACCCTCTCCTCTCATTCTCCCTTTTTATTAACCCTCCACTGACAACAACACTTGGTTACCAAAAACATAAAAACCAACACTAACACTCCTCCATATGGTGTCATCCAAAAGCCCTAACAGAACCAAATGTGAATGTAACAAGTTATGTTCCCCTGCAAGCAGGAACAATAAAGTGCCTACACTAGCCACCAAGTCATTTTCCAATTGCTCTTGAGAAAAGACTTGGTATGCCACCCTAAGGAGCAGACATCCAACAAGGTATGTTCATGGATTGAAAACTAGATTTTCGGTGCAACTTTTTTTTGGTTAAAACGAAAAACCAGATTAGCATTGAATTACGGAAAAATTATGAGGTACGCCAAGATCTTACTGAGAATCAGAATATTACACAGATCTGGTATTTTATCAAGATATTAACTCCCATGGCATGTTATCCCATAATTCTTTCCCACGAGTCTTGTACAAGGGTATGCTCTGGGATCATCACCCCATAAAATTTTCTTGAAAATTCAACCACGAAAAGCTTTCTAATTCTTAGTATAATAGCATTTACATCGTACAATGTGATGTAGGCATGTCTTCAACCCAGGTTTTGCACACTCAACATACAAAAATTGTACCCCTTTACTGTAATAGAAACTACAAGAGAAAACGTGGAAATAAAGCTAGTGGAGAGAATTACCACAATGATGACCTTGGCATAGACAGAAATCCTTCGCAATCTGTATCTTCCAGTTCAGAGATGCCACCTCCACCAACAGTTGTTTTAATTTCAGAATCTTTGATGAGTTTGTTTTCATTTTCTTTACTTTTTTCAATATCTGAAACCACGTCAGAATCATTTGGTACACAAAATTTCTGGAGCCACCTATCAGTCTCCCATAGGACATGCATGATGCTCTCTCGTGCAGCATAACTATGGCTCTCAAAAGGGAGCACCACTAAGCGGCAGAGTGCACCATGTCCCTTCAAAGCATTGAAGAAACGATCCGACTACACCAAGAAAAGGCAGAATTAGTTATAGTTGGATGGTAAATGTACAGATCATGGGCATCAAAAAATTAGTGGCAGGTTTCCTACTGAAGGTTAGTGCCAAGATAACAGAAACATCAATATCACCATTTCCCTCCCCTACTTATTTGAATCCAGCAACATAATCCTGCTCTATCAATCTGAGGAGATCTACACATGGAAAACATGCTCCAAACTTCACTATGCCTTTCAAAACCCAAACCCCCCCACCCCCAAAAAAAAAATTAAAAAAAAATTAAACACAGAAAATAAAAAAGAGGGAAAACAGAAGGCCTATCTAATCATCAGTGGTTCAAAATCCGTTAGTGTCAACCTAATAATCCAAGTGATTCAGGCATCATGAAGCACGGATGATATGGGATCAACAGCAGTTGTATGGCAATGTTATAGAACCCCATGCCTCGTACCTGCATTGTTAGTGTCCCTGAATTATTGTCTTCCTCCCCATGGATAAGTAATATGGGCTTCTTAATTTTATTAGCTGACATGAAAGGACTCATCTCTACGTAAGTGCTAGTGGCCTCCCAAAGTGTTCTGTCCTCATTCTGCGAAGGTGACAGTAGAAAAGTCAGTTGGGAAGAGAGATTGCCAGTTGGGAATGGAAAGCTAAACAATGACACCTCCCAGACAGTTTTATCTAAACGAAGTTAAGGACTCACCTGGAAACCAAAAGGAGTAAGCGTTCTGTTGTAAGCTCCTGAGCGTGCAATGCCACAACAGAAGAGATGAGGAGCATGTGCTAGAAGGTTTGCTGTCATGAATGCTCCATATGAATGACCACCGACAGCAATTTTGTTTGGATGAGCCACCTAAAACAAGTGCATAATCACCCCCACAGCCACAAATGCAAAATATAGTGTCATAAGCCACATTTAGGGAGAAGCAAAATGGAATGGAAGAAGATCAAATAAACTTTGCAATGGGAAGCTTGGCTGGAATGAAAGTGAACATACTTTGCACATTTTACTTCACTTTTTGGTCAATATCACTACCTTCACTACAACCAAGTAGATCAACAATAACTACAAGCTTACCCCTCGACGCACAACTTCCTCAACAGCAGCCTCAGCGCTGCCCACCAGCTGTTCTACATACCTGTTCAACAAACAATAGATGTGAAATCCACAAAATTTTACATGTTTTTGTTGTTACACTTGTTTGAGAAAGAAAACCAGAGAAAAAGGTTGAAGGGATGTCGATTGCTACTATTTCCTATTCCTGTTGGTAACACCAAGAGAAGGCCAGGCAAAAGGGGAACAACATATTTTTTTATTTCAAAATACATATTACCCAAGATAAAACACTATCTGAAGGAAATAGAACAGAGTCAACAGACTAGTAACTAAAGAAAAGGAAACTTGGGCACTAGACAAGGAAGAGATTCGACTCAGTCTGGACAAGGTCAGAGACTGTATACTGGTAAGGTATAGTCACGCACGAAGTACCAACAAGATTAGTGATCAAAACTCAAAAATGAGCTCCAGGCAAATAAACAAAAGGGTTAAGATCATTAGCCATCTCAAGGTTACAAGCACTCTAGGCCAAGGATGCCAAAAGAGAGAGAGACAGAGAGAGCATTATATGGAAATAACATTAAAAGTTACCTGTCATTTGCCTCCTCATCACCTTCACCTATAATTGGAATTGTTGGTCCAGAGAGAATAGCAAACCTGCATGAAGTGGGAGCATTCACTAACCATAAATATTGAAAGTGAATGGCCACAATACAGTTGAAAGGAACAAATGGAAGGGCAGACCCCCAAAAGGGAACAAATACACATCTGTTATGCATGGTTTGCACATGCACACAAGTAGCCCTGCCAATATCAGAAGAGAACATATCAATAATACCCTCTGGCTAGCCAAAGCAGGGCTGATGTTGGACCTATGCCAGCAAACTCATTGGGAGAACCACGAACTTGTCCAGCAGCGTCTTTGCTCCTAAACTCTCCAGGGTAAGACCATACCAAACATGGAAGAGCGCCATCCTTTGCGGGATCATAGCCTGGCGGTAGGTATAGGGTTGCAGTGAGTTGAACACCATCCTTCCTCTGATATCTAATCATCTCCTTTTGTAATGAGGCCAGCTGAGGGTATGGATGGGGAAAGTTAGTTATCTGACATATTTTCTTATCTGGCCAACTCTGTATGTAATACTGGGTGTTTTCTGTTTTTGATTCTTTGGAAGTCAGTACTTTCAGATGATTAATGTATACATCACCCTCATTTTGATCTGACATCAAAGCAACAACAGTCTCATAATATTTTTCCTTGTCACTCTTCCATATTCGTTCTTTGTTACCTGTATTTCTGGGGTAAAAGAACACGTAAGTTTCCGTTTTTCAAGGTGCCAATATAACAGATAAGAACTTGAATAGGACTTACATATCAAACAAATCAAGGAATGGAATGTTCCCTTCTGGTGTTGCACCACTTCCATTCAGTAAAATACAAGTCCCAGCATCATTTTCCTTCTTTACCTTTGCAATAACATAGGTCCCAGCATGAGTTCTCCGCAACATCGGAGAACCTGGATCAGAGTAAACATCTTCTGATGATCTGTCAAAAAGTATGCGTGGACTTATGTCTTCAGATCCAGGAGAAATAACCCAAGTTCTTGTTCGGCGTGTCTTGTACCAAGATTCGTAAACTAGGGCCAGGGATTCATCACACCATGAGATGCCACTGTAAATAAAAAGGATATGAATGGAAACAAGATCGAAGGTTAAACTGGAGAAAACAAACATAGAAGAACAAGATAAAATCTAAAAATAATAAGCTGCTTTGTATTTGCCAAATATCAAACCTGTTGATGATTATATCCTAGCATGGCTAAGAAATTGTGGATAATCTTGGCCATGTGCAGTTCAGCAATTGCCTAATACAGTTACTTTTTATTTCCTCGTTGCATGGTTAACAAGCATAGTTTCCTTGTTAGTAGATTGGGAGATCCTATGTAATCCATGCAATATTTTTCTGTAACTCAGAGATTAGTTTCTAAACTATAAATAAAGCCTCATAGGGGAAAGTCTCATACTTGCTATCTCCCTCTTTCTTTCTTTCGCCTTCTCCTCCTCCTCTTTTTCTCCTCCTCCTCCCCTTCACTTCTTCCCCGCTGTTCTGACCTCCTCAATTACAGAAACTGCTACATGGTATCAGAGTTATTTTTCAGATCCTTCTCGGTTTTTAAAACTGCAGTTTTGAGAGGTTCTCAGCTTCTTTCCCTTCCAGCTTCTACTACCTACTGCCTGATAATTAATCCAACCATTATGTTACAAAGGATCCATCCTTTTCTTAGTCTAATTAGAGCTGCTACTACCTGCGATGGAGAATAATGGGACCAGATGAACTACACCCAATCCAACTGCATTTAGATCTATTTCGGCCAGCCAGTGAAGCATTTGATTAGGGGTTATTTCATCCTCATAAGGGCCATTTGGAGCAAAGGAATATTACAGCCAGCTTTTTCTTTTTTTTTTTCTTTTTTTTTTCCTTCATCCATTTCTTAGGGCATCGAGACTTCTCTTGAGGTAACAAAAATCTTTACTTTCTGACTGGATGAAGTCGGATATGCTTGCTGCCCCAGTTCCCTCCTAGTACTGCCTCTGTGTGAAGGATGCACTCTTAATGTGTTTGACAATCTGCACTATTATTTCTGCCACTGTCTTTGTGTTTGTGAAGATGGCACTACTGTTTGTGCCTGTCTTTCAAGTCTACTGCTCCTTCTCTATTTTCGGCTGCTGATTCTGTACTTAGTAAGACAAAGTGTTTTAGTTTTGTGTTTGGTTATAACTGATTTGCGGCTGGTTTTTATTCGCGATTCCTATGGCTAAATCAAAACCCCCAGCTGACAGTCTACAAGTCCAAATTACTATTATAAAGCTAAATGGTGTTTCCAATTTTTTGTTATGAGCCCAAGCTATTGAAGCTTATATACATGCTAAAGGTAAACTAAAGTATATTAAAGAAGACCCTCCAAAAGCTGACCTTAATGACCCTAACGTATTGCTTGTTTGCTAGATAATGTGGGGTGGGAAAAAAGGGGTAGGAACTTTTCCATGAAATCTCAAAGCATGGTTTGTTTGGTTCAATTGGGTGGGAAAGCCGGCAAACAAGCTTTCTTAATTTAAGGAAGCTTGTCTGCCGACATGGCATGTCACTTTTCCCGCCCCACCCCCTTTGAAAATCCCACGTATTAAGTGGGACTTTGTGGGAAAGTGAGGGATACAATAAAAGTGGGTCGCAAATTTGCAGCTTTTCTACAAAGTCCTTTTCTTTCCTTTCCTATTACCCCACTACATGTGGGTCCCACATGTTTATTTTTTCCACCCCTTTCTATCTAGCAAACAAACAATGCCTAAGTTTGTTGCTGACATGATGAGGGATGCAAGAAAATTCCATTGTTAGTATTTGGTTGTGGAATAGTATTGAGCCCTCTATTATTGCAAATGTAATGTTCCATACTCTGGCAAAAGGTGTGTAGGATGATCTTCACAAAAGTTACTCCCAAGCTAAGAACGTCTATCATACTTATGAACTATATGAAAGGGTTTTTCAACTTCTCAAGGAGATAAATCTGTTAATGACTACTTCAATACCAACAAAGGCTATCTTGAAGAATTTCAAGCATATCAGCCATCACTACTAATCTCGAAAAATTGAAAGAGCAACAGGCTGAATTTTATGTTGCAAAGTTGTTAGTTGGACTTCACCCAGATTACCAATTTGATAAAGGCCAACTAATAACAGAGAGAAGGTATCTTCCTTAGATGAAGTCCTTTCTCGCTAGATTCGGCTGTTTTCCAACTCCTCCACCTCTCTTCCTGCTCCAGTAAAGGAGAATTCTGCAATTTTGACTGAGCATGGAAAAACCTTTACTAGGGATCATGGACAGATTTGAGGACGTGGTCATAATGTCGGGCATGGTGGACAGCAACAAGATAAGTCCTCTCGTGATTACACATTTAATGGGAAATCCAATCATACTATTGACACATGTTGGGTGAAGAATGGCAAACCTGAATGGGCTAATGAGTTAGCGAACACCAGATTTGTGACAGCATATCCACAGGCAACCCTTACATCTGCATTCAGAGGCCCATCTGCATATAGCAATGTTTCTCATGATGGCCATAGCACGATTCTTAAGCACTTATATTAGCTTGAAGCCAATTTGAAATCCTCTTCCATGGCAACCGTTATCTATATAGGTAATTCTGCCTCACTACATCTACTTCCACCCAATGGATTCTCGATTTCAGTGCTTCCTGCCATATAATTGGTTAAGTCCTAAATTATTTTCTTCATTCACTAACTGTGATAGTCCTCACCTATTATTTTGGTTGATGGAACCTTTACCAAGGTTACTGGTCATGGAACTATATCCCCCACTACATCCATGCATTTACCCTCTATTCTTTTTGTACATAAAACGCCTTTAAACTTGTTGTCCGTTAGCTAACTTACTAAGAATCTAAATTGCTCTATCACCTATTTTTGTCTTATTGTGTTATTCAAGATCCAACAAAGAGGATAATTGGTGGAGAGCTAGAACAATGTGGTCTGTACCACCTAAATGGCACTGGACCTTCTACTGTTGCTGCTGCTTCTACAACCATATCTCCTCTACAATGGCATTTACATCTTGGGCATCCCTCATTATCTAAACTTCAACTTATGCTTCTGGGCTATCAATCTATTCTTCTTCGCAGTGTGAGGCTTGTCAATTAGGGAAACATCATTGAGTGTCCCTTCACGCAGTAATACTACTTGTGGTTCATCTTTATTTTCTTTAGTTGTTGTAACCTGGGTCTAGGGTTAGGATTTTAGGAAAATTCCCTAGATTTTAGGGTTAGCCCAGAAAGGTCCAGAGGGGGAATAATAGACTGAAGGGTTTAGGGATGGTTCTAAGGTCCAAGCAAAGGCTGGGATTGAGGTTTAGGTCTGACTTAGGTTAAACTAGGGTTTTGAAAAATTCTGCAAATTTCGATTGGAAGTAGCAGAAAATTTCCAAGATTGTATAACTAAGGCTGATGGGGCAGTGGCTGTGAGGAAAAGGTTCTAGGGTTTAGGGCAATGATAGGGGAGGGTAGAGAGGGTCTATGGGGGCTGGGGAATGAGGTAGGATAGGGGAGGGAGGTCTGCTGTGATGCAGGAGGGGGAAGAGAAGGGGGTAGGGATGGGTTGAAACTGCAAGGGAGGGGTTTGGGGGCTTCTTAACTTTTTTGCGATTGATAGAGCTTGCTAGAATCTGTAGTTGAATGCATGGAGTAGATGATGGAAGTTTTGAGTTGAAGAAACAAGAGCACAAACCCAGCCGCAGGGTACCTAAGAGGTTCCCCCAACTTTCAAGCCAAATTCTCAAACTCAATTTTCATTCAATAAACAAGACTGACTCTTACATTAAAAGATTAGGCTATTTATAGCCTTCAAATCCAAAATAGACTCTAAAAGAATCCCTAACTAATTGGGATCTAACTTGATCCTTAAGCAAACAAATTCTTAGTATTATAGGACTCAACAAACTTGAAAACTACTTTTTAAGATAAGGTTCCTTAAGATAAGGACTCCTATCCTAACCAACTAACAACTCAACCAACAAACAATATCTAATTTACTCATCAAATTAGGACTCCAAAAATATAAATAAAAACAGCATTAATTTCCAAAAATAAAACTAGACTTGTCCCTACTAGTCATGACTCGAACCAGGGGTGGAAAATGAGCACTTTGCCCCTGGTTGGTTTCGGCCCCCTAGTTTACCTCTTGCTGCCACATGGGTCTAGGTCCCCTTTTGGGGCTGTTTGGGGCTGGTTACACCATTACTACATTCTAATATTTGGGGTCCATGTCAAGTCAAAATAGGTTAATGTTTCGCTACATTGGGAGTTTTGTCGATGACCATTCTAGGTTGACCTGGGTGTATTTGTTGAAAGAACAGTCACAGTTTGTTTCTGTTTTTCATAATCTTCACAATGAAATAAAGACTCAGTTTAATGCTTCCATTAAATTTTTTTCGTTCTGATAATGCCACCGATAGGCCAATGACCTAATTAGGATCAGACTTTGTACCTAAATGTAGGATGAAATGGGAAGTTAAAATCAGACCCTAGAAGCCTATTAGGTGTGCATTAGGGCCTAGGGGTGGAACCTAGCTGAATCTACACAAGTGGGCAATGCCCTGGCAGCTCAGGGTTACCCAGAAGAGGTGCAACAGCAAAGTGTGGCAGATTCAGCAGACCTGCAGCTCTTTGCTGCCACACATTGGGCTCAAGTGCCCAGTGCATTTGCCCCAGAAAGCTCCTATGCTCCCCTAATGCTGTGTGGACCCTTTAAGCATTTAACCAAGCTTAGAACAGTAAGGTCTAATTCAAAATGAATGAGAGCAAGTTTTGAATGAGTTGGGAATTAACAGTATGTATACGGTACTATAGGGAGGATTAAAGTATAATGAACTGATATCAAGGATTCGGAAACTTTAAGGAATTAGAATCAGAACTTGTGGTAAGTAAGAATTTAGGTTTCCCATGAATCATGGATCATATGCTATTTCCGTTAGTCATTACTGTGATGCTAGAATATTTGCTTGCCTAGGAAATGCATAGCGTGGCATACTTATATGATTGCTCATTTTGCATATGTCCAAGACTCTGAATGCATCTTCTCACGGTGAGTTGGATAGTAATGGTGGTGGTACCGGTGTGTACACCACATTGATGATGAGGCAAGCAATAGTGGTTTGGCCACTAGATACTGTGAATGTGCCGGGGGCACTACGAATAATATGTGACATGGAAATGTTGTTTGCACTATGAGATACATGATATGATGACTTCACTGGCCTGAGTGGTATGTGTGATTACATTACATTAATTATCTAATCTATGTTCATGTTGTTCTGAACTTCTAATTATAAATGTATCAATAGCCTCTAGTATAATTGTGCTATGTGACATAAAGTATACTCTAAAACATGCATGTCCTCATGTTAGAATGCAAGGCTAGAGCATTCCCAATGTTGCACCCCTTGCCAATGGGGGACAGGTATTTGCCAGACAGCATGGGCCTTTATTGATATTTATGATGTGTATATGTATTATGATGTGATTGGCCATAGGGTTGCACTTGGGGGAACGTGAGTACCCAAATGGTCTAGTGGTATCACTGTTGCACCTTTGATGACAAGGTAGGACTGGTGCAGCTTAATTCTCATAAGACCTACGAACTTTACTTATTTTCCCTTTCTTTCTTTTTTCTCTTTTTTTTTTTTTTTTTTTTTTTTTTTTTTTTTTTTTTTTTTTTTTTTTTTTGGGGGGGGGGGGGGGGGGGGGCCTGTGTTGTGAAGGCACGTTGCTTATTAGAGCATATGGATGTTCCATCATAGCATGATATAAATTGTAATATGGATGCGCAAAAGTATTCTCCTCACTGGACTCAGTGGAGCTCATTATTTGCTATTGTGTTCTACAGATGCCCAATTTTCCGATGCTGATGTCAGTGAGCTAAAGCCATACGAACCGGCAGTACTTCCATGTGCCAGTGAGAGGTGAGCCTCCGATACTGCTTATCATGGACCAAATTGTGATTGTGTCCATTGTGCCTTTAGATGATATGCACGCAAGCCATGGATGCAAATACATAATCAGAACATGAACATAGATCAAATAATTAATGTAATGCACACATATCATTCATGCCACCTGAACAGTGAAGCCATCAGGCCCATCATATATCTCACAATGCACACTGCACTTTCATATCACCTATAATCCATAGTGCCCACAGCATAATTAGAATCTTTAGCGGCCAAACCACTATCACATACTGCATACATCATTTGTACACACTAGTAGCACCACCATCACTTTCCAGCTCACCATGAGATGCATTCAAACATATGCAAAATAATCAATCATATTGATATGTCATGTTATCATAGGCAAGGAAATATTCTGGCATTACAATATTACATGAATGCATGACCAAAGGAAATAGCATAAGATTCATGACGCATGGGAAGCCTGAATTCTCACTCACCACAAGTTACAGTTCCCCTTTTTTTGACCTCATCGGCTCTATATGTAAGAACTTCTCTATCAACAATCCTCACGATGAATTACTTCTCTGCACATAGCATATTTTGCAGAGAGTTACTTGCTCCATCTGATGGAGATTCTCATGATAGATTTTGATGTGATATTAGGTATAGATTGGTTATCTGCTGACTTTTGTTCTTCCAAAGGCATGTTAAATCAAACAAGTTGTTCTTATACACCCTAACAAACAAGGTGGCTAAACGTATTGACAGACATCTTTTAGATATTGAGCGACCCATTATGTTTCACATCAAAGTTTCCAAAAAAAATTGGTATGATGTTGTTCTTACCTCTTCTTTCCTAAGTAATCAAATGTATCCATCTGCACTGGATAATAAAATTCTGGTTTCTATTTTACATATTTAGCACACCTTTGTTCTCCCTTCCACCTCATGTGTTTGGATGTGTTTGTTTTGTGCACAATCGTCTACCAGGATTAGACAAGCTTTTCCCATGTGCTACAAAGTATATTTTTATTGGGTATTCTAGGACTCAAAAGGGGTATCATTGTTTTGATTCACTTTCAGGTCATCAATTTGTAAGTGCTAACATTACCTTTTCTAAGGATATTCCTTTCTACTCCTCTCATAATGCTTTGACTATGCTTGTTCTTGATGATTCACCTACTCCTATGCTGCCTGCAATTTCCCAGTCTTATCCTCAGGTGGCAAGCGGCAGCAACTTCAGTGCCACCAGTGGTTACCATCCCTCCTCTGACTCTCCCTGATCTTCCTCTTGCTCTTGCAAATGATCCTGACTTACCAGTTGCTCTTCACAAAGGTAATGGTTCTTGTACTTTGTCATCTATCCAATTGTTGACTATGTTTCTACTGACCATCTTCGTCCTTTGCACAGGTCTTTTGCATCCTCATAATCTATCGACGTTCTTCCAAAATCCCATCATAAGGCTCTCTCACACAATGGGTGGAAAGCTGCTATGGACGCCTAAGGGAATCCCTTTCTAATTCGTACTCCTAACTTGTATGGGACTCAACTCTACCAAAACTAGACTAAACCTCAAACAAAAGTACAGTTGGAATCTGACTAACATACTAGATCCAACAAACCCTACTTGGATTCAACAAGAGCATGAAAAAAATCACCAAAACACCCTTCCTTATGCAAAAATTCCTGTAGGGCTGTAGGGTGTTGGGCTACTACCCTAGGCCCTGTTTCGACCCCTAGTGTGGCACTGAATCTGGTCCACATCAATTGGATTCTCCTCCATCCTTACTCGCCTCTCTCTTGGATGGCTTCCTGAATATTGGGCATCTGATTCTGAGCAAAAATAGATTATTGGCGTGACTCTTAAGCTTGGTGCTGTTCTTCTCAAGGCTGCTAAACTATCTTCCAGAAAACATGCATCTAAGCACAATTCCAGAATCTGGGAGGAAGAAGTGTGACCCAGGGTGGGAATGTTGGGGGGTGGGGGTGGTAGAGTAGTGGAATACTGCAGGATGTGAGGAGTTGGTACCACCATTTGATAAATAAAAATTAAAATGGGAAGTTCACCTCTCTTCAAGGGTAATTCTGCCGCTTAGTAAAACTTAACATGAAAACATCATCACTTAACAAGAGCCAACTCATGGAGTGGACTAAAAACAAAGTTGATATCATTGCATACAAATGAAGGAGTTACAAGTAGTTTTCTCAAATGTGGAAGTCAGTAAACATAATAGGGAGAATACCTGTATTTTGCCCCAAGAGAAGAAAAAATAAATAAACAACCAGCATTACAAGGTCGAAAATTTCATTCCCCATCAAAAAACCATTTTTTGTCTTTAACTGCAGTGTTGACTTTCGATCCTTTTGGAGTGTGACGTTTTAGCTAATTTTTTTGGATTCAAATAGAGAGGGTTTTCTTCCTAAATAATAATATTTAATTACTTTGATGACATTAGACATATATAAGGACCAAGGATTTGAATACCGATAAGGCGGTCACTGCCTAGACCTCCAAAAACCCAATTGGATGCCACAGAAACAAAATCATGTAAAAAAGACCCATCCAGTGCAATTAGGATGCCTGAGGATTGTCCTAACTGTCCCCTGTTTACTTGCCTGTGATGCTGTCAGATATTGGACAGGAAAAAGGGGTGGCAACTGGGCATTCCAAATGCAAGAGCCATTTTTCCTTCTTTTTTTTTTTTCAAATAAAACATCATTACACAATAAATACACTGTACTAGTAGGGTCAATCACCATATCTGAATGCCAATCACCTACTTCTTGTTGGCTAGATATAACAACTCAGCCTTCCACCAACTAAAAGGGGTTGGCTATGCCGATTTATCTTTCTCCAATCAGCTCCACGGGCCAGCTCTTGTAGCACCTTCAATCTCAATGAGATCCCCATGTACTGATGCACTTAGAGGCCTCCTTTTCACATTACATGATACCTCAAATAACTTTCTAGAAACTTATCATGCATCAAGGCCCACTACTAAATTAGCTCTATTTTTTTCTATCCTTTATTTTATCTTCTCTAGTTTTACCACCCGTCTATCTCCACATCCTCATCTCAGCTATCTTAAGTTTGTTTATATGTTGTTTGTTCACTGCCTCGCATTCACCTCCATACATCATTGTTGGCCAAATATCTATCCAATATATGAGTTTTTATGTAGTTTGGTTGCTTAAAATCAGCCACAGGTGCAGGGATTATTTCCCACACCAGCACTAGGATAAGCATGAGTAGATACACAGATTTGTCCCCCGCCAACACCCGCCAACATTACCATCATGGGAGTAGTTAAAAATTATGTTATTTTACGCTGTCTTTTATTCAAGTCTTATTTGGATCGTCTTTCTAATTAAATTTTGGCAGTAAATCTAGTTGGGAATCCTAGCTTCAGTTTGAGTCCTAGTTTGATTTTGAGTTTTATGCATAGTATGAAATCTCACCATTTCGGTAGTCCACGAAACGAAACCATGGCCAATATTAAATTCTGCAAAGTTCAACTGAAATTTTGCCAAAGCTTTGGTAATTTCAGAAATTTCGGTGAAATTTTGAAAATTCCTAGGGGTTGTACAGTACGGGGCTTATGGCTATAGATATGGATCTGGTGGTTCATCTACTAATTCCAATGGCATGTCTGCTTATGAGTATGGAGATAGATCAGGTGCATCACTTGTGGACTCCATCTTTGGATATCCATTAGGAGTAGCACAGCCAATTATGATAGTCTCGTGACCGAGTTACAGTCCATGGTAGTACGATACATTCCCTAGGGTTGAATATCTACTTAATGTTGATAATGCTACCTATAGAAACAGACTAAATGCATAACTTTATCAGTACCATGTCATGGCTTGCTTATGTTCAATATTCAAAGTACTCCTCCATGACCCAGGGGATGGATCCAAATCGACAGATACTTGGATATTGAATTCTATTTGTTGTATTTGTTGTCGCATTGTAATGAAAATATTAGTATTGTCGTGCATAAGATCTACATTTACATTTGTAAAAATGCATATTCCAACTTTGAGTTTCGCATGCATACATCCAGGCATGTGCCGATTAAGAACACCACTTTGGGTTAGGTTTTAGGCAAAGAAAGCACTTCCATTGTGTTTATTGGCCTCAAATTAAGTTGTACACCAAAAACCCACCGAAGTTTATCATCATATTTGGAAAAAAATATAAAATAAAAAATACGAAATTTCAGCGCAATCTTGGTGTTTCAGCCATCTTGCCCGAGGGCAAGATAGCAAGATGAACTGAAATTTCAAACTACAGTTTTATGTCAGTCATTTTGGCTATAAATATAGTAGTAATTACTCAATTGGGCACACAATTGAATGAGCGAGAGTTTACTCTGAGCATTGCTTAATCCTGTGCTACCTACTTAATTTTCCTTCTGCCTGCCTATTTCTACATCTGCCCTTACTCAAATCTCTTGAGCAACATTCCACATGCTGGAAATTCTCTGTTAAGTTTAATATCTTTCTTCAACTAATAAAACTGTTCTGCAAGAAGATCTTCAACAACATTAAGTTGGATCATCTTCATTCCCCAATTAAATTCCTAATCCTATAAACCATTCCCACATCTCTAGGCATAATCCACAAGCCCTAAAACTCCACAACCTAAACCAGCAATCAAAATTTACCCCCTTACTGGATTGAATCATCCTCTCACCATACGAGAAACTCGATCCAAGCTACAGCCGATTCTGACCATCAGATACTATCATCTTCTTTCAAAAACTCCAGGGACCAAGCTGTAATATGATGTTAATTCAGTTCCAGTTTCCACTACCAAATCCAAACATTCACTGTTAGATTTCCTACACTCACTTGACATAGCCCCATCATCAAACTTAAAGTCTTACCCGAACTCCGACCTTAATTTTTAGATAAAACCCTGGCCCAGCCAAATTTACCAATTCATAGCAAATCACAGTTATTGGTTTTTCTTCAAACCCTCTCTAACCTAGAACTACATTAGTTTAAAGGAATACGTCGATCTCACTAGACTTCAGAGCACCATTCCGCTTCATCCAACTCTACTCTTAATCCTCTGTGCAAACTTATCCCCTACTCCTTTTCCTTAATTATGAGAGAACCGAAGTTCCCAAGGTTTTCAGTTTTGTGGTATCTTTCCGTAATCAATTTTCGCCATACTGCTTTCAATCCTAGTATTACTAACATTACCATATACTTCGTTTTATCTCCACTTATCTTAAAACCTTTTGATTTCCATAATTTAACAAAAGAAAAATGTGGGCTTCGAAATGATCCTTGGAGTAATGCAATCGTAATTGGGAATTCATTCCCCCCCCCCCCCCCAACAGGGCCGTTCCAGCTCTTCTTGATCTCACTAGTAGTCAAGGCAATGGGGGTTAAAAAAAAAAAGGGAGGGGGGGGGGGGGAAACCACTAGTATACATTTTTAACTATATATAATGGAGAATGGTTATTTGAACTGTACCAAAATAGGACCTTCTCTCAGAGAATAAAAATTCAGGTATGAGAATAATTAATAGAAGCATTAGATGCTCAGATGATCACCATATTCGATTTAGTATACAAGATTTAGATAAACTGCTGAAAATTTGAATCAATCCAAGGGTTTGATCAGAAGTTAAGATCTAATCCTAGTAGGACCAGGTCAAAAAACAGGAGTAAAAAGATGGTTTGATTCTGAACCATGGTATGAAGTTTCGGCAATATTTCGCAGGTTTGGTAAAAGGCAAAACGATATTTTCATTAAACTGGCAATATTTCGGTGATATATCGCGAAAAACTCAAAATATCACGCAATTTCGTTAACTCAATGATATGTCAAGAAAAAAACATAAAATATCATGAGGCCCATAGGCCTTTCCTAGCTTGTAAAGTTCATAACCCAAATGGCCTTAACACAATTAGACCACGGCCCACCCCGAATATGAAATTGAACCCACCTACTCAGGCAATTAATATTGCCCAAGCCCATCCCAAATATTTCCCATCTAACTCAGCCCAACGACACCTTTTTTTTCCCCAATCAAAACCATCCCAAATGTCGGCAAAAGTTCGCAGATAATTCGGGTTTTCGCCAGCAAACCCTTTTGTATCGGCGAAACGCCGTACCTTGTTCTGAACGTAGACTATGAATACAGCAGTAAACAGAATAGAAAAAACAACAAATCAACTCAGTATTAGAACATGAACTAAGACATAAAAGCAAAATAAGGACAACATAATCATCTCTATAAAACAGGTCTGGTCTTAGATAAACTTGAACCAAGTTCTTCCTCTAGGGTTTAGAAACAGCCTATCAAAAGATTCAGGGCATCTCATGGCTTCAGAACGGTAACTACTTGTTCATGAGAGAAAAGGGAGCAAGGAGTAAATAAATAATCTATCTGAACCTCACAACACAGGGTGGTTTGGAGGGTCCAGAGGGTCAAATACCAACCATCCTTGATCTAACACTAAAAGGGAAAGGCTAACACAATCCTTAACTAATGAGGTAACCTAGATTTAATAAATATTGGACTAGGCTTACAGGAAATAAAATTACAGCCTAACTAATACACTGAATAACAATTAAAATAATGAAAATAAATTGACTCAAACTAACTAATCCTGTATGCTATCCTCTACCAATACTATAGGCCCATTAAGTTGGTCCATTACAATGAAACACATGGATCAAAAAGCTGATCACATACATAACCCAACCTGAGGCTTATTTCTAATCAAATAAGCTCATTTAGGTGATTTAATTTAGTTAGATTAATTCTCCCAAGTTTGAAAAATTCAAATCTTGAGAGGCTCTATCATATGCTTTTTCTAAGCCAATAAAAACCACATGGAGATCCCCTATACATTCTAGTAAGCTCATTAGACTGAGCAAATAAATAACTTCTGCAATGATCTTCCTAGCTGAAACCATATTGTTTTATACCACATAACTCCTATGTAATGTAGTTGTTAGCTACTACAACTTGAACATCACCTTTATTTTTATAGTCGGAACTGCAATTCTTCTCTTACATTTTTCTCAATCGATTTTCCTCTCCTTCAAAGCTACATTTACTAACACATTACCATATTCACCTTTTAACGCATCAAATTGAAATCTCTACTCTTCCTATTTTCCTTCATTTGTTAAATGATAGATATCTTTTCTACCTCTGCCATGGGTACACTGTTACAGAGATCCTCATATTTCTGTAGATTGTTAAAAAGATCCTCATATTTTAACTCTGTGCTTTGCCTAATATCTTGTAGAATCCATGTAAAAAAGGTTTGGCTGGATTTTTCCCGGTGCAGCTGCCGAGCTGACACAGCAACCATCCTCCTTTGCCCGGCTCACAACCAGCAGCAAACACTGGCAGAGTTGTTGCTTTGCCTATTATCTTCTTAGCTTTAATTGGAACAAGAATATAATTTAATAAATCCTCTTCATTTTTACTTATCTCAAGCTTTGAAACTAGAAACATTTAGCTTAACTAGCTGCTTTAACTTCCTGATTCAACCACCAAGTTTCCCACTTTCCCTTGATGAATGTCCTTTCCTCTAAATGAATGTTGCCATCAGCTAGAAAGCTTCATATGTATAAAAAGGATGCAAGATCACATATTGCACTGCCAAAAGCCTACAGTCATACCTAAACCGAAGATCAAGCTTGTGCAGAACCTCAGGCTGCACACCATCTTGTGGCTCAGCAGGTTGTGTATAAATTATATCACGTGGTGAAACCTCCACCTTTGCATCACCCCCATCTTGCGTCTCTGCCCTGAATATTTCAACGAATCAAAAGGTAAAGAATAAAATTAATTTACAAAGAACGCACAAAGGTAAACAATAAAATTATTTGTTTAATTACAAATAAATAGAATTACAAAGACAGTAGACCCAAGAGGTAATAGGCATTTCAAATTAAACTCAATAATGAACAGTATCAGAAGTAATACGAAATAAATTGTCCAAAAGCTGGCTAACTATAAACACAATGCTTGGAAGAAAAAATTGTATGAATCCCCCCCCCCCAACCCCCCCCCCCCCCTCAAAATTTTAAAAAAAAATCTCAATTTCGAAGGCACAAACCAAGTATTCAAGTTTTAATAGGACCACATAAGATTGGATACCAGTAGAGTGTTGCTGGCTTATCTGCTCTCCAGTTGATTGAACGCATCCCCTTCCGCACACTATTGAATGCTATGGGGATGTCCTCCGCAAGGGGCAGATCACAAAGTTCTCTGACAAACTTCCCATCAGTCGTCCAAACATCAACTTTCTTAGGAAATCTTCCACAAGGTACAATAAATGAGTATGGGCGGTGAATTGAACTAATCAAAATGTACTTTTGATCTGGGGAAGGATCCAGTGATGTATAAACAGCAGGTGGGCCAAATTCCTTCAATGTCCCGTCCAGAGAGGCCAGCATAAGCTGTGAGGTGGCATAATACTCAAACAAATCTTCATCATACTCATCCTTCAGCAAATCCTGGAATGTTCTGACCTGAACAATGCTCTTTTGCTCATTTGATTGAATTTTTGGACCAGAAGGGAGCAAAGGCTTATTTGGTGGGTCCCCACGAGATAAAGGAATAGTGCAAACCAACAACATGGAGTCACCTACCCAAACGAAACTGTGACAAGAGAACAAAAAATCTGTCAGGCACCACAAAAGTAGAGAGGCACACACAAGTATCTTAAGAATGTGAAAGAAGCTTACACCTACTTATCAAAAATTGCATTTACATAAATATCTGGTGATTGAAACAAAGGCCTTGCTTTTGCTGTCTCTACATCTGCAACCCATACGCTAAGCTTGCTGCTACTCTTCTCCTGTTTCATGGAATTTTCAACATATTAAACAATGCATTATTAGCATTTTTAAAGTGAGTAGCAGATAAATATTCACCACATCAGTAGAAAAGACATGAACAACTATTCGGCACACGAACTATAATCTTCAAAAGGAAGAGAAAAGGGATTGTCAATCCAGTTGGACTGTAAGGTGAACTAGGAAGCCCATTAAGGGAACCAAATAAAAATGTTAAAATTGTTAAAAATGATTCATTCAAGTAAAATAGTCTTCAGGCAAAAAAACCATTTCAATTCTATCCTAAACTAATGTAAAGGGTCCTCTGAAGTCTGAACCTAAGGTGTATGGTGACATAGGCCCCAAAACCTACACCAAGTGGGAGGCCAAGGCATAAAACAAAACCTAGGCATGCTGACCAGCAGGACTACTCTAGTACAACAAAGTCTATGTGGGGGAATTGACCCAACTACTCTTGGAATGTTTTGATAATCACAAACACATATAACTATGAGCAATTGATCTACTTGTATTCAAAGATAAACATCTCATACATAAAGACCAAAGTTCAAGATTTTGGTTTCGAGGCTGGTCGAGTTGGGGTAGAAATTTCAACCAACTCAGGGATTTTTTTTTTTTTATCTTTTCCCCCGGGGAAAAATACCTAGAAATTTTTCTAGGATATCTTGATGGGTGGTTTAGGCCCTGTTTTGACGGGTTTTTGGCTTAGGTTTTTGCATATACCCTATTTAAAGCATAAATCACACAATGGAAGAGGTATTGAATATCCAACAAAAAAGTATTAATTCATATTCTACTAGTTGAGAGACGTGTGCTTGTTTTGACAAATACAAAGAGTTGTAAATTGTAATAAAAGTACTTTAATTGAAAAACATAAACATTATCATCATAAACCACACCAATAAATACATACAGATTTGTAACAAATATTCCACAATTTTTAAGTATAGAACAGAAAATAATTGGCTTTTTTATCAATTTTTAGATAACTACAGCAAATACTTAATAACTTTCAAATATTTTAAACAAATAACCAAGTACAGAAAAATAAATTCAAGACCATCAGAACATAGATCGAGTGATGGTTATATTAGATTCAACGCCATACATCATGTATAAAAACCAAAAAAAAAAATTTGAAATACGTTTTATGAAAATTAAGTTTTGAAACTGAAAAAAAATACTAGCACTCAACAAAAGAAAAAAACCAAAAGCATAAGATAAATTCCTAGACCATCCTCCTAAACTAAACATTTCTTGATTTGAAAAGAAACTAACATTTTTAGATGCATCAATATCAAGAGATCAAAAGTTTGGGATGAATACACATACCTAACTTCAAGGTGTGTTTAATCCCCAACCATCCAACTAAGTGGGAGTGTGTTGACAAAGGACTAAAGGAGTGAAGAGATTTGAGGGAGAAAAGCCAAAAAAGTTAGATCCTAGGTTGAAATTTGTGAAACGAGAGGGGCAGTATCAAGACAAGATCTGCTAAGTATGCAAATCTTGTCAAAACTAGGTGTATATAGAAAGATGGACCAAAATGGCTAAAACAGTCGAGATGGTTGAAAGTTGGTTGAAATTTTGACGATCTAGGTCAACCCTGAGATGAATATATTAGCCCCAGGTTTTGTCTCAGTTGGCAAAAAATTCGAAATTTGAACTGAAATTTGGACTATGGGGTCAATTCATATTCATACAGCACAACCTTGGTTGAGAAAGATCAGATATAGGATTTTCCTCTCCTCTCTCTCTCTCTCTCCCCCCCCCCCCAACTCTCCACCCTAAAAAAAAGTGAAAAAGAAAAAAAAAAAAAAAAAAAAAGCCAAGGGAAAAAATGAGGTTTTCTCCATGCAAATGATCAGCAATGGGGAATAGTAGTGTCAGAAACTTAAAGAGAATTAGTAAAAAATGATTCTTTTGGGATATGTAAAAAATTGGTTATTGATGAAAATCTATAGCTAAGTAACAAAAGCAGTGAGCATGCAAACAGACAGCAAGAAATTTCAAACGTAGGGTTCATCCTTCTGCATCTAGTAGTTCGCTCAACAGATGGAGATGGCAAGGAGGAAGGGAGGTGGCCCAAACTACTCCTGGTTTTCTCTCAATCTCTAAACAGCATTCACCTGGGGGGGTGAGAAACAGATAGGGAGAAGAAGTAGAAGCTGTATGCATTTTCACCTTTAACATAGTAGGATTTCAATAAAATTGCCAAGATGCACTCTACCTGAGACCCCTGCATGCGCACAAATGTACGGGGCACCAAGCAAATTATCCTCCCATGTGGTCTACCAAGTTGGTAAGACACCAACAATTCACATATTTTAAATTAGTTCAGAGAAAGGTAAAACTACACGATCAGACTACTCCTCCTTTGGGAACGAAAATGTTGTCTCAAGATATACACAAACTGCTAATTTGGTAAGAAGGCAAGGCATTATCCCAGTTAACTGGAGTGCACAAGTAGATCATAATAGCATTCCGACAGTGGCATGAGGCTACTAGAATATATATGCAACATTAGACCCAATTGAATTATCATAAGTATTATAATCATTTAACCTATCACACGTTCTTTTAGCTTTTTTATGTTCAAAATGGGAAACACAAGGCAACTGACAAAACAGGAAATACAATATAATGGAAGTTGTGAACATGCTATCAGACCAATCATTTGAAAAGGTTCCTTTATAGTTTCAACAAATGAGGGTGCCTACTCATAGAGATCCAGTAGACAGACCGTTAAGCCACCGTTTGAAGGACAGTTAGGTCTAAGGATATTGATATTTCATTGATAAATGTTTTGATAATGTAGCTTGATGTTTTCAAAAACTACAGGCAAAAATAGATAATGTGCTGCGAAGCTTCCTGGCAGTAGGCTGTTTGTTTCTGCTCATCCATTTAAAAATTAATAATAATTGAAAGACAGAATCAATTACCTCATCAACTCGAATACTGAAAGATAAATGGTGACCATCGTTTGACCTTGTTGCAACAAGAAAAGGAAAACACAATGAGCAGAGGGAAAACTAAAAGGGCATGCCCAATGTTAAAAGATCAAGAAAGCAGATAATAAGCCCATATGAATTAGAAAGAATATATTTCTGTTCAATTATACACTGTTAGCCACAAGTCACCATAGCTGTTTCATGCCAATGAACTCCCTACTTCCAAATAATGCACACACATGGAAAGTAGAATTATTCAAGAAAAGGGGGGATTTTTTGGTTTTTTGCATGTGTGTGTGTTTGTGGAGGGGGGGATTGTGGGAAGAAGGCAGGAAGAAAATGAGAAAGGGATGCAAGGCGGAAAGAAAAAAAAAAAGTTAAACATGATTAAAGGGTTTCAACTGAAGCTCAGATTCAGCAAACGTATGATGAATCTCCTCCCTAAGCAACAAGTGTGCTCCAAACGCTACTTTTCTCAGCATGCCATACATAATTCTTGCAAATAACTCATGCCAAAGCATCATGAAGCCCAGATAAATTGTTCTCACAGTAAAGTTCAGTAACTTAGTAAAATAAGATGTTAAATGCAAAAGGTGCCACCACAGAAGAACAAAGACTTCAATCAGTTCAATCACAATAAACTTCATCCACAAAGACTGATGCTCCTGATCATGGTGATTTGAGCAGTCGAAAAGTCTATCCTGCTAAATATTTACATCAGTTCTTCTACTCTTGGAATGGTAAGTCTCTTCTACATAACTTCATTGGTGTCTTTTAGGCTTCTACATTACAACTGGAAAGGTTATCACCGCATGATTGATCTTGGCTAGATTTTATCTCCTTTCAATCGACATCCCTCCTTATTCCTTATGAATCATATCCTAGAGAAATGACACTTTACAAATCCGTTGGGAACCTGATAAAGAAACTGGATGGTAGTGGTGGTTCTTTTCTTCTTCTTTTTTCCCCTTTTTTTTTTCCCCTTTTGGGAAGGGGGTGATGGGTGTTTGGCTGTCAATGTCTCACACCAACTACCAATGCTCTGAGCATATCCAACTATTTCCATCTTTGATAGGATTTTTACACAAAAAGAGTGACACGATTCTGTCACTCCAGCTTTTTCACACATATAATGTCCATGGGAGGATAGAAATCTTTGCACTAATTTATCATTATGCCATGTTATCATATTTACTGTTGTCCATCAAAAGAATTTGCTCCTCATATGAAAAATGGTAAACCAGGACCATGAATTGATACGTTTAACAGATTTAAGTCACTTAGATTGGAAAACCTTGAGCAACATAGGCTATACAACAAAGAATCAGAGTAAGCACAAAGAAGTCATTCAAATATTTGGAGATAGTATGGCCTAAAAGTTGAAAATTGTTATTCCACAGCTCTGGCATTGCAAGAGACCTGGTTGAGGAAACATTAACTTTGGGAGATTACCAGCTAACAAAGTTGATCTTCGCACCATCAGGGAGGCCATGCACCTCCTTTTCTGGCCCCAATGTTCCATCATCCAATAACTGATGGATCCCAATACCGGTGTAAAAAGACCTGAGGATGAAATTTTAACACCTGGTTAACGTTGAAGCTTTAAACAAGATGATAGGAACTAAAGATAAATATAGTCAGAAATAAATGGAATACCCCAGCCATGATGTCTTGATGTCTTTTTATTTGACACCTATCATCAACAAATGCATCTTCGCATAAATGCAAAGACATACCACCAATCCCTTGACAGGTATCAACTAATAATCTACCCAAGAACTAAATTGATGAGAAAACCATAACCATCCAATTGACTCTCTTTGCTTCTAGTAAAATTCCCAATGACAATTCTAGTTATTGGTCAGACAACAAAAGAATGTGACAGAGAAAATGGTATCTATATGCAACTTTACAAGTCGTGGTAAACGTAAGGGTACGAGTACATGCAATTTGCAGGGACAAAGGTCGGGTCATGGAGATGAAAGATACCACCTCTAGCATATTCCTCAAACTATAAATGTGTTATTATGAACTAACTTACAGAACTCTTATCCATATGTTCTTATACATATTAAGAAAATAAGTTTCCTCGTCACTCACATCCTACTTCTAGTATTGCATTTTCCATCAATACGAATACCAGCAAGTTTTTCCTCAGGTCTAGCCAGTTCTGATAGTGGAGGCAAAGCTCTGCGCTTGAGAAATAATATTTTGTCCCTCTGTGGAGAAAATGACAATGCAGGAAGAGGTGGTGAATCAACAATGTTTCTAATTTCTGGAGGAGGAAGACAATATCTACCGCCCAACGAATTTTCTGCATCATATTGAAGCAAAGTAAAGATTAATAAGCAGATTTAATTTGGAAATAAGAAAACCAAATGTAACAGAGAACATTGGAGCCAACAAATGATAATAGGTGAATCCAAAGATTATAACTGCAAAGTGGTCACCATGGATTTAAACAGCAATGGATAACACCAACCAGAGATATTAACTAGAACAGTTCAGAAGTCGAAAGGTGTATCCAGAGGCAATTTATGAAATATGCTCTTGATGTTATTAAGCTAGTTCCTTTTTTCCATTTCTTGTAAATGACAAAATTCATCCAAGCAATCAGTTACTGCTCAGGAACTTCTTGTTACAAAACACGAAAGGTAGACGAAATAACAAGAAGATACCAGCCATGTCTTTGGCGGGTATTATTTATAGCTTCTTTATTCAACGACAATGAGTGAATCTTGGCATGAGTCCAGTATATGCATCAATCAACTGTGCTTGTGGATGAATATCCAACAACTACTACAAAGACATCTGAACCCCCAAAATAGAAAATAAAAAACTTAAATTGAGATATTTAGCTCAATAAACCACTGAAGCCTCACATAGTAGCTTAGACAACAACTTCAAAGAGGACCCAAAAGGATACTTAGATAATCTTAGACTTGAACAGATAGATACCCAAGCAATTTGACTTCCTAAATTGGTTCAAATTCGCCCGGCCAGAAATCCCAGTTACAAGAGGTAACAAGCTACAATCCAATTTGACTAAATTTAGGTTTATTTGTATCAGCTCCAACTGAAGCAACGTAATCCCACTACTCAGACAGCCGCCATCCGATACTCGGATCAATATCAAAACCACCCAAACCACAGAAAAATAGAACATACCCAGTGAACATAAAGAAAAGGAAAGGGGGTTTCATCGCTACCTTCATCTTCAATCGTGGAAGACGAAACAGAGCCATTAGAGCCATCTTCAGCAACAGCAGCTCTGATAGGAACAAGATTATGGAACCTAGTGGTAGACATGTTGCTCCTCAAAATGTTTCGTTGGTGAATTCGAGGAAGGCCACGAGAAGGGATAAATGGAAAAGAAGAGGGGAAGACAGAAATGGGAAGAGGAGGAGGAGAAGGAGAGAAAGAGGAAAGGGAAGAGAAACGATGGTAGAGCTTACATCGGAGAAGCATGATATACTACTTGTAGAGGAGAAAAACCTACAGCGCATCAACCCAATAATCAATCAACATATACCAAAAAGGAATCCATGATGACGCAAGCACCTCGCCACGCATGAAAGAGTGGATTGAGAGGTAAGAATGAAAGCGGAATGAGGTAATAGCAGTGAGGAGCGAGAGTGTGTGGTGGTTAAAGAAAGATAGAAAGGTCAGCGCGTGCGTGACTTCGCCATGCCATTGAAATTGCTATGCGGCTTTCTGCAATCCATTAAAACCTTTTACCTCACTTTTTTAATCTATTTCGTACGGATTAGAGGAGGAAAATTTCGCACACCGCCGTCAAATGTGTCATGCACAGCGTGTTAGAACTGAAGAACACTTTCACGCTCATGCGTTAGATGGTACAATTACAATGATTACTGGAAAAAATTATTGGTTTTTTTTTTTTTAATTGAGGTTCATTTATGCCAGTTTAACGCACACCTCGATTACATCTTTAGGAGGAAACTTTGCCCGTTCACAAGGATCAAACCAATAACCTCTCCACTGAGATGTATGGATCTTACTACTCTATCAACCCTGTATTGACAATTAATGATCACTTTCTACTGTAACTTAATTATCATCTTACTTTTTGTAGTACGCAGTGCATTTTTCAAAAACCCCAAGATAACATCGAGGTTTATTATTATTAATGTTCCATTGTACTATATCTTATTTACCAATAGAACCATCGGTTTAAAAAATCGGGGTTGGCAAACCAAAAAATAAATAAATAAAATACTAGTTCAGAGTTAGAATCCCCTCTGGGCCAGGGGCAAAGCTCCTTTCTATATTAATTATATAAAAGCTCTTGAGGATGTAATCGTGGTATGCGCAAGCTGACCTAGATGAACCTTAGATCAAAAAAAAAAATAACAACAATACTCAAGGTTATTTCGCAATATTTTGATAAGTACAAGGGTATCACATCATCAACTAACTAACATAGCTTAACGGCAAGGGGGCATCAATAATTTGAGGCAAATCTAAGATTGGAGACTAATTTTAAAAAAATACAAAGGATAAGGTAGTAATTAAGCTAGAAAATAGAGGGACAAAAGTAGATGTTCTAACAAAATGCAAAATCGATATATTACACATCATACCTTAACCGTTTGTTAGCACCATTGTAAATGAGAGGGACAATGTAATTTCACAAACAATGAGGTTCAATTAATAATTAAGATCGAGCACATGGGAAAATAATAACTATCCCATTATTATTTTATAAATGCATTAATTCATGCATCAAGCCTGAATTTGCATCGTTTAGGGATATCCAAATTCGTTATATTACTAATAAGATGCAGATATGGTAATACCATTTCTGACCCATTATTATCTGTCCAATAAAATTATCCAATTAAGTTATTTATCTAGATTTGTTTTCTAATATTTATAATTGTTTTACTTGAGATACTTTAATATTTTTCTAAATTTCAACTAAAATAAATACAAAAGTTGCTAAATTTTTAAGTTTCAAAGTTGACCCTCACAAATAAATTGATAAAGATGTCAACAAATAGTCAAAAACTTGTATTCAATTTGTATTTATACCCATTTAGAAGAATTTATTTAAAAAATATAATTATCATCTGAATCCTACGGAATCTGTCTGAAAACTGATAGGAGATTATCCGAATATAAGATGCGGATCTGGTATTACCACTATCCGATCTATTTATACCCTTACCTGAGATTTGATTTTCAAAAAAAAAAAAAAAAAAAAAAAAAAGAAGAAGAAGAAGAAAAAGAAAAGAAAAGAAAAAGAAAAAGAAAAAGAAAAAGAAAGAAAGCAAGAAAGGAGGAAACCTTGAGACTTGATAAGTTGATCTCTGTTAAGAGATAGAGTCTAGTTACTCTATCCTTGAAAGGAATGATAATGAAATCCATTCTATTTTTTTTTTTGGCTGCGTTTGTTTGCTGGAATAAAGGTGGGGTGGGACCAACGGGGTTGGTCCAAGTGGTAAGCAAATTGGTTCGTTTAAGCAAGGTTCCGGTATCGAATCTTTGTGGATGCAAAAAATCCCCGCTGGGAGACTCACCCACCATAGCTAGGTGTGCTACGCTGGTCGAACACCGGTTTATAAACCGGGGTTGGCAAACCACAAAAAAAAAAAAGTGGGGTGGGAAAATTCTTGAAAAAAAATGTAGATTTCTTACTTTTCCCTTAAATCCCAAAATGGTAGATTGTTTAGTTGCTTGGGGTGGGAAAGTGAGAGACAAGTTTCCTTGATGGCTGGTGATGTGGCAACCCAACTTTTCCACCCAAGCCATTTTAAAACCCCACATATTTGGTGGGACTCTGTGGGAAAGTTGGAAAAAGTAAAAAGTGGGACCCACCACTATTACTTTTCTACAAAAACCCTTTCATTTCCATTCGTTCTCCCTCACCCCACTACACATGGGGCCCATATTTTTTTTTTCCGACCCCACCTTTGCAAACAAACGCAGCCTAAGGGTATGATAACACGACTCACAACTCCCACTTTATCATGATTTAGGGTCTTAAAAGCAAATATTTTCTTAGAAGAGTTATGTTGATTATGATTTTTTTTTTTTTTTGGTTGCCAACCCCGGTTTCCAAGGCTTTGCCCTGACTAATCCGGTGTTCGACCCGCGTCACACACCTCGCTGATTATGAAATTTAAATTATAAAAAACTATCATTTCAAAATAATAAAAAATATTTTCACAATCTAATATATTATTACACGGAATTTTTTTTATCTTTGCTCACATCTCTCTACTGTGCTTTGATATACACCTTATACCAAATAGAAGACTCTGATTAAAGACTTGATTTTAAATAAATAAATAAAATCCTCAATAGTCTTTTATTATTATTTTTTTCAACTATTTATTTGATATATAAGTGTACTGTTGTGCACAACAAATGATGTTTTCTCATCATCCACACACTTAAACATGTCTCTAATAAAATTTGTCGGGATGTAATGGCTATGTTGTCTCTTTTTTTTATTACACAGAATCTTAATGAGAAGAACTTTTGAAACACAAGGAGTCTTGATGGCACAATTCAAGAATCCAATGGGTGAAATTTGGCAAATACATCCGGCTAGAAATGGACATGGCCTTCCAAGTTAGCGAGTGGGCAAACATGTTCCCCTCCCTAGGACGTAATGCTCATGTTCAATAGAGGCAAGATAGAACCCTAACAATGAAGGATGAACAGTTCAGGGAGTTCGCAAAGAACAAGACTATCATGCTCAACTCACATGGCATACTGCTACAACAACCCCACAGAAAACCCAGTTCACCCTCATAATGCACTCTGTAAGGTGGATGCACATTCTGGAAACTCATAAATCCCTGCAAGCCAAAGCTCAAACTGAGGTGGTTGTCATCAATGTTGCTGCCTCAAAAACTCATCTCATTAACAGAACAGAGTGGATTTTGTCAGTCCCCAATCAATCCAAGAAGTGCATGATAAGTACCACCAACACCGAAGACTGAAGCGGAAATGTTGTGTAAGTATTCCAGATACAAAGTATGGAAAGGTATCCGAAATTTCCTCACGAAGAACTTACCCCAAGTATTAGTAGCAAGATGAGCAAGTCAACGAACAAAAATTCAACATAACTAGTACTAGCTAATGCCTAACTGAATAAACAATTGATGCATATAAGAGCTACTTTAGTGAATATAGTAAGGCCAGTCCACATTAATTAAGCAGATAGAACTAAAGAAATCTCTGGACTTTGCAAACGAATTAACCCAAGTATATGGCTAAATAATCAAAATTCTCCTAGATTCTACAAGCATATGTCAACAGAATACAGTTTAATTTTGCTACATTCAATATACTTTAATTACAGAAGGGGGGGGGAAAAGGGTTTTGTTTGTGTCTGTTTGTTTTGGGGGGGGGGGGAGGGAGAGAGAGGCAGGGGGAGAAGAGAGACAGGAGAGAGAAACAAACAGAATCACGGAAGAAGATCATCTAGAACTTCATAAGAATTATTGATGCTTTACAACTCCTCATGGTCAGGAGTTTCATAAATGTAAGACTCCTGAGACGCTTCAGAGTTCTCATATTCATGTACGTAATTAGGAGTTTCATCAACATAAGACTCCTGATATTCATGTACTTCACTTTCTACTGTTTCAGCAAACTGAAGCAGGGTTTGTACTCCATTAACCACATCGTATACCATGAGTCCTATCCTTCCTCCAACCCAACTGCCCAAATGACTTCCTACAAGATAACCCAACTTCCCCATCCTTTCTTCTCCAAGAAAACCACCAGCATAGGTTCCAAACAAGGTCCCAGAGCCCCTGAGGAAGCCCTCTGTCATGGTACCACCATAGTAAATGGCTTCAAAGAAGTCCCACCCAGAAGAAATAATAGGACCTATGATGCGTTTGGCTTGTCGAGATGCCATCTTTGCAGCCTTCGCAGCCTCTTTCTGTGCTTGCTTGGCTGCATCACTGGCACTCAGCCCCTGTGCTAATGCTTGGGTAAGGGCAGCTTCAATAGCTCGATGCCTTACCTTCTCAACATGAGCTGATCTGATGTTATAGGTATAAAGTTTTACACCTTCCTTAGCTGCACATGCAACCGATCCAGAACTCATATCAAAACAGTTCAACAAAGTAAATTTCCCACTCTTGGAAGATGACTCCTCTCCAACCAGCTCTCGGCATTTTTCAGCTGTAAAAGGTCAATGTCATAGTTAAAGCACAACTTTCTTATACAAGGAAAAGAAAAGCAATTATATTTTTTTATAAAAACCATAGGAAACAGGGCAACTGTCTGACAGTACAAGAACAAGAGGAAGCAAGATGCACATATTGAAAATCTAACCAACAGAAAATTTACTATTTGAGCCTTTGGGGCCTTTCTGTGGATAGCAAGGCTGAGACAAACATCACATTTCACATATGATAATCTCATCAAAGGGATAGAGATTAAGGAACCACTACATGTTCTATTCTGATTCAGCAGGGGATGTTGATCACTTGTTCCTGAGAGGTAGGTTAGTGGCTCCTGTATGACAGGAGATGCTGGAGTCAGTGGGACTGGATGAGTCTTCCTGTGGTCTGTTCCTGGGAGTACCCACAAAAAGGAACCTTCCCTGTCCTCCACCATTTTGGGTTAAGAAAATGTAGTGTGTGAATGTTTTGTTCTTATAGAAAGCCAGATGCATTCTCAGGTATGAAATTGGAGAGTTCCAGATTTCTCCAAGGGGCTTAATTTTATATGACCTTTTCATTTTACATTTTCTTTTTGATATTGAAATATGTAACATGAAAGAGAGGTATAAGCCTTTTCTCATCCTGCCGCATAGCTACTTTTCTGCAGGACCCCCCCCCCAAGTATTGTCCCCTAGTTTCAGTGTCAGAGGAATGAGAAATGAGTCACATGGATGGAACAACTCACCTCGTATGGGAGAACTGTCCTTTTCCAGCATGGGTGTACTTCCCAGTAGAGAGAAACCCAATAGTAATTGAGAAAAGAAATCTTCTACGCACAGGATGAAGAAAGTAGGAATTGTATCTATTTTTCTGTCTATCATCTCCATAGAACTTTAATGGCATGGGGAAAATGAGATTTTGAATTGTTGTCTAGTGGGGAATGCTGTCTTGAATAGTAAAAAGGAGCTCTCTCTTCAAGGACAGGATTTTCTTTTACATCATCCATGTGTGGCACTTTCTTTTGACATTAGTACAATCCTTACCTTTTGAACAAGAATATTAAGCTTGAATATTCTGAGAAGACTTAAATTCAGTTGCAGATAATTTATAATCCCCCAAAACCTCCTCCTTCAGGTGTCATCTTCTTGAATACAAAAACTTTACCAAATACATGTTTTCATGAGTTTGCATGTTCATAGGAAAGATAATTTTCTCAAGGACCACATATAAATTCAATGGTGCTCCAAGTTAAATTCTGCGGTTCTAGACTTACACATCCAGAAAACTACAAGCAGAAGTGCAAAACCAATGCTTCAGACAAAGCCTAATGCTTTCAAACATATCTATGTTATCTCTCATAATTTACCAGTATAGCATCTAACAAAGCAGGCCTTGGTGCAATGGTATGTGTGCTCCATAATGATATATTGTTCAGGGATTTGAGTCTGGAAAGAACCTTCCCATGAAAGCAGGGCTATGGCGGCATACATTGTGACCTCCCCAGAACCTGTAGCGGCAGGAGTCTCATGCACTATATGCCCATTTTAATTTGACATACTAAAGGTGAAAGGTGCACTGATATCATCCATAGTTTCAGGTACCAAGATTGGATCAGGTGAACTGGCCACATCAACTCCGGATTGCAGAAGCCTGATTTCCCCAAAAATCAGCAGAAAAGGTCTATATACTGCAGTTTCTGCCCACACTTAAGAGTAACTGAACTCCGCATAACCACCCAGGTGTCAGGAAAAGGATCAAAATTACTGGAAATTGACCTGATCCTGCATCCCCAATTTTTAGTCCTAGATATTATCAAATGGTTAACAATCAGAAGAACCTTTCTATCATATTGGATTCACCTTTTATTTGTCATCCCCGGCTTCCAATTAACAGGGGCAATTTTTGGAGCAATCATTCAAATGCTCAAGTGTAACACATAATTGAGACACTGTTTGGTCCTACAAGACAAATGTGCTAGCAGAAAATAGCAGACAAATCCATATGCTGACACGCTACAGAAAAAGCTACAGACAGACAGCTGACGTGCATTGTCTCATTACGCGATCTGGCAAGATACACTTTTGCATACGTGTGAAAGTTTTGCACTAGTGGCCCTAACCTGCCATGAGCCTGAACAGGGCTTGAGCTCAAGAATTTGGCCCTAAATCAGGAGCAAGGGCAAGTCTGAGATTTCTATTTGTCTCACCTAGCCCATCCCAACCCATCCATGATTTTTGGCCTTGATCTTGACCCTAATTCTGACCCTAATTCTAACCATAACTTTGACTGCCCTGATTTTGGCCTTTGCTCCTGACCCTAGACTTAACCATGAATTTCATCCTAACATTGGCCTTCATATTAAACTTGATCCAAGCCCTAATTTTGACCCTAAGTCATTTTGATCTATTAAGTTCACTTCATTTTCTATTATTTTATATTTCTTTTGTTGTTGTCATTTAGTGAAAATATATGATCCATTGTCCTTTTTTTATTTTTTAATATGTTACCATAAAACAAACTAAAATAGTTTGTTAAATCCTATATTTTTATTAAAAAATATTTATTTAAATAATTGTTGACTTACTTAGAATCATAATTCCAATCCGATTTCATTAGGGCGTTTTAGAATCAAAATTCTAGTTAAATTGGGGTAAGTTTTAAAGGCCATAAGTTTGAGGTCACAAATCCTTACTCTTAAGTTAGGGCATTTTATGATCAAATTCCAATTAAACTATTATAGGTGTTTTTTAATAATCAAAGCACAAAACAAGTTTAACTCAAAATTTATTACAAGTGTAAATATGTGTACCAACCTCTTACTATAAACATTAATTGAAAACCAGTTCAATTCATTCTTGCACCTAAGTGTAATTTTTATAGATCAACAATCCTAACTTGGAACATCTAAGTAAAATTTCAAAAAAGAAGGTTCTCAAGAGAAATTTGAATGGCATGATCTATAGGTTCTCCCCTATACGGAGAAGTGATATAATCCAGATTGAAGGAACTAGAAGAGCTAGAGGTAGACCTAAGATAACCTTAAGAGAAGTGGTGAGAAAGAATATGCATCGCTTAGGCCTTGTATCTAATGTGGCCTCAAACAGAATTGTAGGAAGGCAAGAACCCATGTAGCCAACCCCATTTAGTTGGGACAAGGCTTGTTGTTGTTGTTGTTGTTGTTGTTGTTGTTGTTGTCACTTAACTATATTGGACCAATATTTTTATACATTAGATGGTTCAAACTGAATAACAGGTTAGATTATGCATTTTCTTGATTTTACATATATGTTTATATATGATTCGGGGCTAGGGAAAGGGCCAATCAAGGACAAGGCCATCAGGGATAGGGACAAGGCCAACCTGTCCCAACCCCGGCCCAATCAAGGACAATTAGGGCGAGAATGGGCTTGGCTTGGGCCGAGGGCAGATTTGAGGCCATATAGGGGGTTGGCCAAGAACATATAGGATGGGAGTGGAATTGGAAAAGCCTAGCCCAGCCTGTCCTTGTTGTAATCCTACTTTTGCAGTTAGCAAAACCAAAAAATCATGTAGAACCCACTAAACTATAACACAGCAGAACTCAGGCTATCACCAAGAGGAGTTAGAATCACTGACCACAGTCTAACAAAAAATTCTCACTGACCACAGTCTAACAAAAAATTCTCGCTGACTGAGGTAGATCTGACACGTTGAGCCAGCACACAATCAACAGATCCACATATAGAACATAAATCACAAAGAAAGCAAGCCCATGCATAGAGGACACCTGATTTGCAAGTGTGGCCACTTTCATGGTGCAAATACTGTTTGGGCTACAACCAGAATCCAGACTATGTATGATGCACAATAAAATTCACATTTAATATCACCAATTGGAAGGAACACTGACCCATATTTATGTATACCAACTCCCAGATTTATGTAGCACCCACTAAGACAACCTGCACCGAAAATTAAGTGTCTCCCACCACAAAAGAAAGACAAACCTCTACAAAACAATCACTGGATAGTGAATAGCATACAACAATATATTCCAATGGCATTATGCCAATGCACCAAATGTGTCTAAGGTGCCATAGTCCATTGTCTATGCTTATAGTAGAAAAGGCACAAATTTAAAGGCTACCTACAAGGATATGCTTCTCCTTTTCTTATTCTACTAACAGTCTGCACTTCAACACCCTTGGAGCTTCAAACACCATTCTAATAAAAGACGAAAAAATAGAAATTAGAAAACAATTATACTAGGACTCTTTAACAGTTCAAAACTGACTAGAACTACTATAATCCTACTCCAATTAAAAATCTACAAACATAATTTTTACCAATAAAATAAACAAATTACCATCTATCTACTATGGACTAAATTCCATAATTGAACCTAGTTCTCAATCTGAGTCTGCAAATGGCTTTGGGTCAATCCAATGTTATGTGTATCCCCATGATGATTCCCTTCAAAGCAATCTTTCCCCATCTTTTGGGGTTGGGATGCAAAATTTCATTACCTAAACTAAGCCTTGCTTGTCAAATGAGCTTAGAGATTTGTGACACAAGTCAAGCAACTCCAACCGGTGTGGGTTAGAGGCATAGTTAAACTAGGTCTTTCCACAAAGGCAGTTCTTCTTGGCCTCCCTTCTTGATGGTGAAGGGCACATCAGCCGACCAACAAGCATCAAATGAGTGCCTTCATGTACTACATGGTGCTAATGGAAGCATGATGCAAAGATTAGACTTAAGTGGGTCGAGCAAGATTATATCCACCTTCCTAAATAGAAAAGGACTCTTCCAAATCACCTCTTTACTGCAGAGGGTGTGGCTATTGGCTATTTGCTATGATTACTGCTGGGTGTGTGGCTATTGCGTTTATTATTGATCAATATAAGAGCCAAGACAAACGGCTCAGGGAGGGTTCCTGCAAGAGCTCCCTACTGTTAGTGTTAATCAAGATAGATTGGGAAGGATATGGACCTCAGCTGCTTTATTCATGTACTTAGGATTGAATTAACTCTTCAGGGACTTCATGACTTGGAGCTTCTCTTTTTCTCTCCTTCTCTCATGAGTAGGAATTTCCCCCAAATCCTGTATGCCCTAATATCCAACTTGAACTAAGGATGACTTACAATATTTGGTCATTTATAACTGTATTTGATGCACTACGTGACTGCTGTTATATTGAGCACACATCAATTGATCCCCTTCACGTCAACCCATCCTTAGTGTCTAGAAAAATGTAATAAGTACTGAATTGTCAGGCATGCATGTCACCAGAAGAGAGACACTGTTCAACATTTGTTCAACCTCAAGAGACCATTGACTGCCCTCCGGCAATCCTAGACACTGTTCAACATTTGTTCAACATGTGTAGAGGGTAGACTTATTAGTAACATCATGTGACATGGAATGTACTAGATGTCACCATCGAGCATGTGTGGAACTTGATGTCAGGAACCCTTCACTCAACATGAAAAGTAGCTTGTTTGACATTGAATCTGATTAAGTATATTCTCTCAATTTTTCAAGAATCTTGGCCTTCTTCAAAATAGACCACATTTTGACCTCGGCAAACCACCCATCACCCTCAAGAGTGTATAACCTATATTGACAATAACGATAAGACCACAGCATCATCAGTCTTCGCAACCATCTCCCCCTTAGGAATTATTGGTAATGCACACTCCAAACTCATCAAAGCACTCCCTCCATGCAGAATACCTACAATGACAAAAGAAAACTTTCCTGTCCTCTAAAGCACACCTCCCCTTTCATGAGGTATCTATTTCTTCCCTTCATTTGGGTAATTCTTTCCCCTCCATAAGGACAATCTCCATTTTGAGATCACGACTTGTGATATCCCTACCCAAAATCCTAAACCCTTGGGGTGATGTAAGGTCTGGACCCAAAGACCTGTTAACACTAATCACCCAAACAACCTGCTGACAGCATAACAGCAGACTTCAACCCATATTAGGGGATCTTAAAGGGAGAATTTGACCAAGTGTCCTTCACATAAAATGAAGCCCTTTGAGTCTAGAAAATGATGCAAAAAGAATCAAGTCAATTAGATTAGTATCAAGGAAGCTATGACCCAAACAGCGAGCAAAGGTCAAATTTCTGTTGCTGTCAAACAGTTGGCGGTTGATACATAGCAGTCTATAGTATTAACTGCCATACATCAACTGGCTGGTTGTTGAATTGGAGTCTCCCAAAAGGACCTAAATACCCCCAAGGTGCTGTCCTATGGCATTATTTAAGTTGCTTATTAATTTTCTGGGAGTTTGAAGAAAGGGGAAGGAAAGGCTAGAGGTAAGAACATTGGAATCCTTGGAAATGGGACCCAAGAATAAGTAGAACTCTACAAAAAATGCTGAAATCAGATAAAGCTTTCTTTCTTCTACATCCACGTATGGATCTTGTTAAATGTGGTTGAGATCAGAAGCATTAACGAATTGATTGAAGTTAGGAATTGGGGTTAATCAAAGGACTTTTGGAATTTGGGAGTAAAGCTAGAATTGGCATCAAAGGAAGCTAGATGAATCCTAAATGCTCTAATTTCAGCAAGGAATAAGTTTTAGTTAGCTTTCAAACCAAATTGGGTAATTTGGAACCTTAGGTGAAAGGGGTGGATTAGAGACTAATTAGAGGGGGAATACACCAAAAATATGTTGTTACAGTCAGGAACCTTTGTTGGGAAACCCACTAGGATGCGGGAAGAAAAATCCCAACTTTCGGATTTGGGTTTCATTTAGCAAGCTTGCCGGTCGATGCTGTAACGACCGGCTGGTGTTGCTGCATCGACCAACTACCTTAAAGGCAACCAATGGAGGTCAGTTTGGGGAACTAACAGGTATACACTGTGGATAGAGAAACTGACCAGAGATAGAGTTTATTACCTCACTTTTTAGAACATCAACTGGATTGAATTGAAACTGCAAACAAGATGAGGGGAATTGTACACTAAATTAGGATTTAAATACATGCTATGTTATTACGTTAATGATGCTTATGCTGTTATGTGAATGTTGGGATGAAAAGATCATGTTGCATGCACTTATGAGGAATAATAATGTGGGTTTTACACTTATCACACACTCCATCCATTCAATACTTAATCTGTCTAATATCTTAAACACTACATGCGAATATGATATGTATGTGGATATAGGGGATAGCATTCATATAATATGCTGGGGGGTTGGCCATTGCCATTGCCTCCAAACACTCATCCACAGATGCACCTCACATGATCATGCATGCTTGTACATATGGTTCGCATTCATATAGTTGCACTAGACCAGGATCAACCCTGGAGTGCAACCACCCTACCAACAGATTGGCAACCCGTAACCCGTGGTATAGAATAATGGTACCAATGGGCGCCCAATAGACGGAATAGGAGTTGTGAGTGAACACTTAGTACCTTAGTGTTCCATTCATGTTATATCGAAGATGTTGGGACCTAAGGTAATGGCATAGGGTTGTTGGAGTATACATCCAAGATAGCAGGTGCTCGAGAATCTATGCCCTTAGAATGGCAAGGGATACTAGGCCAAGATATCGGGTGCTTGAGGCCAGTATAGTTTGGCCATGGAGTGCACAATAAATTGAGACCTTGCATTGGGTTAGGCAATTCCCTGACACGCGCCAATCCGTACCAACGATCATGCATTTTCTTTCCAAAGTGATGATGTGTGATGGTGGGACCAGAGTAGACCGATTTCCCCTTAACCCTGGTCATAGTACGGAGAGTAGCCCTTACCTTATATCTCCAATCTTAAATTTTCTTTTCATGAATTGAGAGACCCAACTCCAAGGACTGGTATCTACATAAGGCGTGGAACAATAGTTAAACACTTGCATACCACATACGTTGGATGGCATAAATAGCCTACATCTTGGATGTGATTGTTTCCCCTCACGAGTTCAATGGAACTCAACCCTCGGGTTTCTTTTCTTTTAGATGGTATTACAGGATTCAAGATAGTATGGGTGGCAAAGGAAGCCTTTGTGTTGTTGCACAACGTGACGTGATGCTGCAATACTTACTGTTATGAGTTATGACTCTCTCACTCTATAGAGCTAGGCACGTGCTTTAAAATAGATGATTTATGACAATGACATTGAAGCATCATTTAAACTTTACTTATAGATAACTGTAAATGCAATGTAAACCAAATAGGCTACCTCAAAGTAATTACCTCTATACCTTTTATTATTCTATTCTACAAATTAATGGCGTGGATATTACAAATGTTCCTCGATTACGGGTATTGTATCAGATGGTCTAGGAAGGAAGCCTGTGTAAAAATCCTGGGTCTTTAGGCTACTCTAGATAGCCCCCAGGTCAGGATGTTGCACGACTCCTTTGACAACAATCCCAAGGGCATAGCTACCAACTCCCACTAAGTTCAGACACGAGCAAAAGATACAACAATGACAGCAGCTTTCCTTTCAGCATGTGTGCCTGTGCACTTCAGTGCTATGAAGATGTACCCACACCTAAATTCAAATGCAGCTAGGAGCCTCTTGGGCAATGTCTGGCAGAGTATATGTTGTTGTCTGCTCATTTGTGGCTTCTTCTTTCCATACATTCCTTGTAACTACTTGAGACATCTGTTTTACCCTTTTTCAGTGTCCCTCCAAAGTTCTCTTGTTCTGTCTTGCTTCATAATACAGCTTTCTTCTTGCCACTGCTTGTATGGTGTCACTCTTGTACAGTTTCTTGCAATGTGCCCATGCCTATGAGGCTATGACATGTACAACACTCCACAGAATATCCCATTGGAGGTGAGACATGATTTCTTACTCCTTGGTCCCATGCTGTAATTGCAGTCTAGAAGTTGAACTTAGCTGAGGTCATGCCACACAGTTGGGCCAGTGTACCTCCTTCATCTTTGATGGATTATGTTGTTGTAGATGTTATGGCCCACTAATTTTGTCTGCCTTGAATTTCTTGCCTTTCTCTCCTCTCTACTGTTACCTTGTCACTATTTCTCATCTCACATGATTCTTAGTTGTGCCTTAGCCTTTCTGCTTGGTCTTCATTGACTCAGTTTCCTTGCAAATGTTTCTTCTAAGAGGCCAAGTCCACTCTTGATGTGACTGGGTCTTCAATTCTTCAGAATCTCATCAAGTTTGGATGTCCTTTCTTCAAGCTCATAAAAATCACACACCTTCTTGTTTCAACTAGGTCACTTGAGTTTCGGGTTTGTGATCTCTCTTTCAAGGTTGCAGCTGTTCTCATTCTTTAAGATGAATTGGGCCTCAACTGCTTCCATTAGACCTTTTATTCTTTTGCTCATTCCGTTCAGCTTCATGACAATGACAGTAGATCTCTTCAAATTCTGGAATTCTTCATGTCTTCTTCACTCAGCACTCAATGCATATAAGGGGGCAATCAACTCTTATTTTTAAGGTCTACTTCAGCTTCATTCTCCACCTCATCTTATTTTGGCCCATCTTCTTATCAGACTATTCTCACCTATTTTTTGCTTTTAAGTCAAAAGCCATCAACAAGGGCCTGACCACATTTATTTTCTAAACCAGCAGTGGAGCAACCCATTTGATAAAATGGCACATTTCTTGGAAATAAGATTTTCTTGTATGCCTTTTCCAGTCCCTTCTTTGAATTTCTTCTCAGTGCCTACTTCACCAAAATCCCTTGGAGTGGACATTAGATGTCCAATTCCTCCACATTTGAAGCAAGTGAGAGGTAACCTATGAACTTCTCTTTGCCTCTTTAAAGGTTTCTAACAAAGTTTTCTTTTCATTGATTCTCCAAACTTTCTGCTTCTAGCTCTTGGTTTGACCTGTGATCTTTCTGGGTTTTGAAGGCAACTTCTAAGACAATGAATTTGGACTTGCCAATCCTCATCTCATATATTGTGAAGGTATCATGCATTTAATACATACTAAAAAAAGCTAGGTTTTTTCCTTCTTCTTCTTCTTCTTTTTTTTTTTTTTTTTTTTTGGGGTAGAAAAACATCTAGGTTGTAAGCCTCCTTAGTGGTTGAGGTGTTGAAGTGATGGCAGGGATTCACTATCACTAAATCTTTAAGCTCTTCCACTTTCTCCTCTTTGAGTGGGATTCTATCTCTAATCTTGTATTCCTCAATACCTGACTTACATTAGCCTGGAATACCATAAAAATGTATACTTTACCACAATATCTGGTAAAATCTAATTTGACATAAACCTTATTGTATGGGCGCACTAAGAAAATAGTACAATCCATAAGCTATAAAAGTAAATCAGCAAAAAGATTAAAACTTGCATATTCTCAGACACGTAAAGGCAGCAAGCCATCAGAGAGCCTAGACTTTTAAATATACTGCTGTCAGAAAAGTGAACAAGCTATAAAAGGACTACAAAAGCTCAAGATAAAGAAAATAAGAAGTGCCTTTAAGAACTTCTACAGTGGCTCAAGCTAAAAGTGTATAAAGGGGTTAAATCACTCGGTGAGTTGACTAACCCCTCACCATGACCTAAAAGAATGGAAGCACAACCAAGTATCATAGTTCATCTTCCTCAGCTAATGGACCAAACTTGCAACAAGAATTAGTCAGGCAATGAAGGACAAGAACTGGCTGACAAATCAGCAGGACAAGGGAGGGTATAATGCCTCAGAAATGTCAATGGAGAAGTCAGACGAATTGGAAAGGATATTGTCTGATTACTCTTTCTTGCTTCATTTTAAACAACCAACTGATCTATTTCTAGTTTTCAATCTGCATAATAGTCCAAATAAACTTGTTTAATGCAGTCACTTCATCTCTAAGCCCCAGACAGATAGCAAATAAAATCCTCTGAAGAGCCTAATGTCTAAAACAGAGAAAAATCTGTACAAGGAAAAAGAACTGGATGGAAGGCAGACTGATCAACTCAATATGCAGCTCTATAAACCTCTTTCACTCTAATCATGACTTTCCCTAATAACTTATATAAATAAATTAACAAGTAATTACAGAAGCAACCCATTTTGCTCAACTGAACCTCAACTATAATACTTATTTCTAAACTAATTGACGTACTTTCCATCTTATGGAAGAACAGTAACTTAACCTATACAACGTGGACGCGGATTGGTTGCTTCTCACATTTAAGTTCATAATGACAAGGAAGTTAAGTATCATGCGTGGGTCTTTATGTGTAAAGAACAAAGCTTTTTGAATCAAAACCAACCACAAGAGCAAAAAACCAAATTTAGAGGAACTGAAAGAGTGGGAGGAAGATCCACATACCAACGATGAAGAGAGAAACGAGCCCAATCATGAATAGCAAGAGTTGCACCCTCTTGTTCTGCAAATCCATGGTTCCTCCGGGACTTGAAACAAGCTCTGAAGCTTTGAAACCAACCCTATTTACTTTACTTTCTGGGAATGGAACCCTAATCTATCTTTTATGCCTGGAAAGTGGAAACGAACAGAACTAAAGCAACGAATGTACAAAGCATCTTTGGATTCCAGAATGGAGAGAAAACTGAGAACTGAAACAGAAGACTTTCGCTCTTTCCAGGCAAGAGATCAAATCGGACCGCGTCAGACTCCGTTTGACCGTCTACTTGGCTGTTAGTCCAAACCGCTTCGGCGCTTCCTTCTTTGAAAAATCTCAACGACTAAATATTCGATACTTCCAATAATACTCAATTACGTGGAATTTATATATTTATAGCTTAATATAATATATATATATATATATATATATATATATATATATATATAGTTTGGGTTGTTTTATAGTTTTTTATTATAGTTTATATAAGTATTATTTTTTTAATTCAAAATTATTATAGATGCAAAAACGTTAAATCATTGTATAATTTGAGACTGTCAAGATTGAAAAGTTCAATATTATCTAGAAAATGCATGACTATTTATATGATGCAAGAATCTAACTTCAAAATATTAGTCACGATTTAAGGATTTGAATTATTTATTCATATCAAAAGGAAATTTTACAATCCATGTGATTGGATGCTTGACATTTCAAGACAAAATAAGAATTAAGTCTTATTAAATTTGTGAATTTAATAAAAAAATTCAAAAATAGAATTGCGACCCTTAAACAAAATCAATGAATGTAGTCATTTTTTAAATTCACTTTAAATAATTATCATTAATAAGTCCTATATATATATTATTTTTCAATAATAATAATAAAGGTTAGAGAAGGGGTAGCTGAAAAAACATGTGAATATGTTAACTGAAAGGCTCTAAATTTCTACTTGTGAAATTAACTTGTCAACATGCAATTTTTATCTGAAAGTTCTCTATGAAATCACAACAATTTTATAGCTATAGAAAGATAAAACCATGATTCAATGCCTACTCTCTCTGGAAGTAAATTTTTTTGTTTATATAAGGAAAAATTGCACAATTTTCATTAGCATTTTTATTGACAATCTTTTTTTCACAATCTTAACATTTCCTTAGTTGTAAACTAAGGACCCCAAAATGTTGGTGATCAATAGTGGACAAATTTAAGTAATATTTTATATTATCTTCTGCATGTGCTCACTTGTTTGTGAATTTACCACAACCGACTCAATGCATGTATTAATTATCATAGCGATGTGTTTATCTAAAGTTTTATGAGTTCCATATAAGTTTATACTTATGTAAATCCAATTTGTTAATTCTTATGCATTTTTTTTTGTTTCAAGGTTTGTGATGAATGCTTATCATTTTTAAATACTTTAAGAAAAAAGAAGATAAGTAAAGGACGTTAAACAAATAATCAAATAAAATTGTTAAGGTTAAGCCTAAGTTTGGCATGCAATTTAATTATGAAGAAGATGCTTATCAATTCTACAATTTTTACAGTTATATTATAGGATTTAATAGTAAGAAACAATATGTATAAAAGGATACGGTTGACAGCTTAAAATTAAAATCTAAGAGGGTTGCATGCTCCAAACATGATTTAAAAGTGGAACATAAGTGTGATGGATCTACACTCAAGAATCCAAGAGGGGAGACAATGACTAATTATGAAGCTTGCATGGGGATCATGCTTATAGAAAACGAAAAATATGAATATTTTGATTTTGTTGAAGTTCATAATCATAAGTTACACAATCTATCTACCACTCACTAATAACTATGACGAATGCGCTAATTATGTATCTGAAGCTCAAAATAGATTGATTTGATATCACATTTCAATTAGAATTAGCAAAAGTAATGTCTCATTGCATAATATGGATTCCAAACATTTATGATTGGTATGTGAATGAGTCAAATTACTTATCCCTTGATCCATTAGTGAATTATCTCTTAAGAGATTGTGAAAGATATTCTATTAGAAATATTCTTGTTATTGTTTCGAGTCATATTCGAAATCTAAATATAAAATCTTGGAGGCACAAGTGTTTGAAATTGACTTAGCTGATAAAGCTAAAGTTAGAACAAAAAACATGATTGCATATATGGGTGTACAACCTAATAGAAGTTATATGCATAATATTATCTCATACCATTACAATTATCTACAAACCAGACGAAAGTAAGGGATAATTACTTATGTTAAAGTGGGGAGCATGCTTTAATATTTTGAAGATGATATTAGGGTTAATCCATCATCTTCTTACGTTACACAATTCGATATTGATTCATTGATTACAAATATATTTTGGGATGCTATCAATATGGCAATTGATTGTGCATTTTTCGGTGAGGTTGGTACCTTTAGTTCAACATTTTAGTACCAATAAAGAAAATATGATTTTTGGTATATTCTCTGGTTTTAATCATTATAAAGAATTTGTTGTATTTAATGTGGCTCTTTTGTATAAGAGAATGAAGTTAATTAAATAGTTCTTCAGAACATTTTTTAAAATTCATGCACAAAGGAAGCCCCCAAAACAATTTTTACCAATCAAGATATCACCATGAGGCTTTTAGTAGAATAAGTTACAATTTATGTTCATTGCACTTGATGAAAAATATAATCAAGCATTTAGAGAATTTAAGAAATGATGAAATAAGTTTGTTATCAATAATGTAAAAGTGTATATATGAGTTTCGAGAGGAAGTAGAGTCTAAGACTATATAGAGAAATTCCTTTAACTCGTACTACATGATTGGAGAAAATTAGTAGTTATATTATATTTACAAAATAAAATACAGATGGCCAAAGTGTTATATGAAATATACATTCAAAGGAGGAATACAAAATGCATAACTAAGTGAAAGCTTCAATATTGATATGAAAGAGCACATAAAGGTGGACCCGACCGTATACATCCAAGGATTAGAATTAAAAACCAAGGTGAACATATACATCATGAGCTTTTAGAATCAGATGAGTCAAAAGATACATTTTCTTAGGGAATGTTATGACGTTAGATATTTTTTATTTATTTATAGAGTAAATTGCATTAACACTCTAAAATGGAGGCCTTAAAGTATTAAGGTCCCACTTTATATTTAATAATTATATAAATTTTACTTAAATTTCCATTGAATATATTTGACTAATTTATCATTAAAAATATCTCAACACTATTTATTATATGAATAGTTTTTAAAATAAATAGTTATTTAATTCAATTAATGTCTAAGCTTTATGCTATTTACTTTTTCGTTAATTGGAAATTTCGGTACTTCACGTCCAAGATAAGTAAAATATTAATCGAAATATCCGTGGTCCCACCTGTTACCTATATAAGGCAATATGTGCTGCTGCTCTTCGCATGAGAACCATTGCGCATTGCTTGAATCGGTTTTCTTTAATCCACTTTCGCTAGCAAAGAAGGACGACGAACTAACCTCTCTTGATTCACTTTTGCTGGCAGATAAGAGCGACGAACTAACCTCTCTAAATCGTCAATCTTTCGCTGGCAGAGAAGATTTCAGTGAGAGGACGGATTGAGCTGAAGTTGAAACGACCAGGTAAACTTTTGTTTTAGATATTTTATTCGTGTTTCTTTCTCTTGCTTTAAATGTCTTTTTATCTTAAACCCTATAGTTTTTTCCCCGATCAAGAACGAGGATGGATTTGAGAAGGTATCTGTTATGCACATTGTTATCAGATAGTAGTCTTTCAGTACAACATGAAAACTAACAATCCTAAGTATTGTAAAGTTCCCATCCTTTGTAGAACTCCATTCATTGTAAAATATTAGATCATGTACACTACTATCTATATTTAAAGATAATGAAAGTTCTCCCCAGAATATAGTTGATTGGGGATTTCACCGTGGACGTAGACTTCACATTGAAGATCGAATCACATTAAAATCGTGCATTCATTCTGAACATGGTATCAGAGCTTACCTGGATTTGCTCGTTGTGCACTCTCTCTTGAAATTAAGAAAAAAATTTTCTTTCCCAACGCACTTCCTGTCTCCGACGTTGCGGCACATCAAAATATTATTGAGGGCGAAACAGAAATCAGTGAAATAGAAAGCAAATCACGGCGTGACCCAGTTAGCTCGCCAAATTCTGTTGTAGCAGCTCATCTCTTTTGCCGTCTTCCTCACCTCATCATCTCCCAAAGGCCGACGTCGGCGAAGTTTCTTGACAGATAAGTCTCAAACGCTGATTTCTTGATTTTGTTTACCAAAAAAAGGAGGGAAAGGCAAAACCGGTTGGGTTATTTGTTTATTTGTCGATTAGTTGTTGCACGGGTAAAAAGTATTCATCATGACTGACCCAAAGGTTTCATACGAACCCACTGGTCGTCTTACCTCCACCTTACTCAATGAGAGAAATTTTTTGACTTGGTCTCGTGCAATAACTGTTGCCTTAGGTGGGCGTTCTAAAATTGTTCATATTAATGGACAGACCAAAGCTCCTGATATTGCTGACCCCAAATATGGTGAATGGCTTGCCCATGATAACCAAGTTATGACTTGGCTTTTTAATTCCATGGAACCTCAGATATATGAGATTTTTGCTTACTCTAAAACGGCTAAATCTCTGTGGGATGCCTTGAGTCTTATGTATGGACAAGCTGATAATTCCTCTGGAATCTATGAACTGCAACAAGAGATTGCCCATGTTGAACAAGGCTCTTCTTAGTCTTTTTTTGACCATCTTAGAAACCTTAAAAAGAAATGGGACGAACTTCGTCAGTATCGTCCCCCAGCCCAAACTATTGATGAATATATGAAGAGAGATGAGTATGACGGTGTCTTTCAACTATTAGCCAGTATTCATCCTGAATACGAAGACTTTAAAAGACAGATACTTATGAATCAAGAAATTCCCACATTCACTACTGTTTGTGCCATTATTCAAAGAGAAGAAACTAGAAGACGTGTTATGCAATCGACCTTAAAACCAGGGATTGATCAAAATGAGACTACTGCCCATGTTGCAAAAACAAATATTCTTCCTAATTTTGGCTATGGAAATCAAGTCTCTTGTGGTCATCATCGTGTGAAAGGTCGTGGAACTCGACCTACTTATCATTGTGATCATTGTGATCATTGTGATCATTGTTATCGTGATGGTCATTCTAAAGAACGATGCTGGCAGTTGCACCCTCACTTGCGTCCTTCTAAAGATCAGACCACCACTAAAACATCAGATCCAAAAATTGTTGCACACAGGCTCTTCAGATTTCCAGGGTTTTCTTGAACAGATTGCATCTCAACTACAACAGCTCCTTCAATCAAATAGTTTTGTTCACCCAGTAGCTGAATCAAACAATGTTGCTCACACCACTGGTACTCCCCTTGCCCTTTCTACTCTATCTCAGAATTACTTTATAGTAGATTCAGGTGCAACTGAAAATATGTGTCGTTCTTCATATTGCTTATTTGATTTGAGTACTGATAAAGCGGAATTCTTCCCTCCTATTACAGTTACTAATGGCACCACTGTTCCTATTCAAGGACATGGGAAGTTGAATTTATTTTCAATCAAAACAGATGCATTGTTTGTGCCATCTTTGTCTATAAATTTACTATCAGTTAGCAGGATCACTGAAAGTTTGAATTGCCATGTGATTTTTTCCAAGGACAAAGTAATTTTTCAAGACAGCAGAACCGGACTAACGATTGGTTGGTGGTCGCCTGCAACATGGTCTCTATGTGTTGGATTCTCCAAATAGTGCTTTGGTTTCTTTGAGAAAACCTGAAAAAGATTTTTACCTTTGTGCTCCTTAGAGGATTCTCCTTTGTGAAGATGCTTCCCTCTTTTCTTTTTGAGAAGTCTCTTGAACTCTTTGGCGATTTGGTAGAGCTCGCTATCCAAGTCTTCTTCTTCATTCTCACTTTCTTTTTCTTCCTTGGTGGCACTCTTTAGAGCTTTGGACCTCTTCCTTCGATCCTGCTGCACGCTTGCTTGCTTGTCTTCTTCAAGCTCCGCTTCATGAGCTAGCAAAGATCCCATTAGCTCATCAATGGTAATTTTAGACAGATTACCCGCTTCTTGAATTGCTGTCCTTTTGGGTCTCCATGAGGGTGGAAGAGCTCTCAGAATTTTTATAGTTACGTCCTCATTTGCCAATTCTTTTCCAAGGCTATACAACTTGTTCACAATGTTAGTAAATCTACTAAATAAAGAAGTAATGTCCTCATAATCTAACATTTTAAACTCTTTATATTGAAGCATGTAAATGTCTAGGTTCATCCTTTTGATATGGTCAATCCCTTCATATGTAACTACCAACTTATCAAAAACTTCTTTAGCATTTTTGCAAATGCCACATCTATTGTAGACTTTTTCACTTAACGCACATTGCAAAAACATTTTTGGTTTCTGATTTAATTGAATTTTGACCTTGTCGGTCGAAGTCTACTCAGCTCTAGGTTTGGGTATCTTATGGCCATGTTTATCTGTTTTGAGAACATCATTTGGTCCACATGTTATGACGTCCCGCACATCGATATCATGTGCACACACAAAGTCCTCAAACCTATTTTTCCAATAGGCAAAGTCTTCTCCATCAAAATATGGAGGTCTAGCGATGTTAAGACCTTCGGTTCTTGAAGGAACTTCATAAAAAGGAAAGGCCATGATCTTTGACTCTTTTAAAGATTGATTTCAATCTTAATTTGAGCTCCCACTCTGATACCAATTGTTGGTGCAACCTCGGGGGGGTCCTTCTCGGTTGCAACTAGTGCAATATCCCTATTTTGCGGTTTATGCGGAAATACAATGTAAATTGAAATTCAAACGAATTAGACAATTACAAGCAACCACAACACAGGATTTATAGTGGTTCAACTATACAAGTGTACGTCCACTCCTCTCTTGGCCTCAAGAGAGTATTCCACTATTGATTCTCTTTCAATACAATGGGTAAAGATCAAACCCTTACAATAATCTTTGTTACGGGGCAAGAGAACCATTTACAATCTTTGTTTAGCAAGTAGGGCAAGAGCACTCAAGCAATATTTGTTCACAGGCAAGAGCACCCAAGCAATCTTTGTTCATGGGCAAGAGCACCCAATGACCAACTCTAATCTACCAACCTAGACTAGAATTGAAACAATTACAAAGTATGGATGTTACCTTAACAAAAGGTGTGACACTTTACCTCTTGTGTGAGTGTGATGCAATGTGAGTTGTATGCTCAAATGTAAATGTATACACTACCGACGCCTTCAATCACCTCAAGCTTGGCTTCCACAAGCTTAGAAACACCTTGGTATATTTCTTCAAGGTTGGGAGAGGGTGAGAGGCAAACCATAAGGCTTTCTTGCAATTTGAGAGCTTAGGACCACTTAGGGAGTGGGTGATCAAGTGTGAGTGTTCAACCTCTCAAATGAGGTGAATTGGGGTTATATAGAGCACCTTTGAGTGCCTAAAGCCAATCCCCAACGGATAGAAAACGGACATAATTTTTGTCCTGTTTTTAGCCAAGACGGTCAGCCGGTCTGGAAAAGAGCCGTTGTAAACTAGCCATTATTGGCTAAGTCAGGGCCAGACGGTCGTCCGTCTGGCCTTCTGTTTCTGAAAAATCAGAAATGCAGACTAGACGGTTGATCGTTTGAGCTCTGTTTTGCTGAATTAAGTTGGGGCTGGGACATGGCTTGGGTTTTTGGACTTTCTGGTCAACCTTAAGCATTGTACACCTCACTAACATGTCCTAGGTCACTATAGTAATATGAATTACATATAATTGATGCATTTACATGAATGTGTATGCGAGAGTGTCTTAAGCCCTAATTCAGCCTAAGTCTTGATCTTCGACTTGATTTTGTGCAACAGTCTTCATGTCCATCTTGGCATGGTCATCTTGACTTAGACTTCATGTCCATTTTCATGTCCATCTTGGCATGATCTTGGCTTTGACTTGAGCATATGGTTTTGACTTGGAGTTGGTCCACTTGTTCTCATCTTAAACTAAAATATCACAACTCAATATAGCAATTAGTAATTCATGCTTATTATTATCAAAACCAATAGAGGCTGATGTGGCAAATGCTGACATGGCATTTCCCAACAATTATTATTTGTATCTTCTTTGATTAACTATATTTATTATATTCATGATTATAATGGATGTTGTTCCAATTGATATGATCAAACTGCAGACCTTTACTAGATCTGAGTTTAATACCTAAAAAAGAAAGACACAATTTAGATTAAAGTTTCTGAATGTGTTTTATATGGTACAAACCTCTTTTGAAGATATTATTGAAAATATTGATGAAATATAATGGACAAGAAATGAGGATTTCTGTAGAGACTATTTGTTGAATGTCATGTCAAATAGACTTGCAAAAACTTATAGCAAATAGAAAAGTGCTAAGGAAATATGGAACAACCTAGATACTCAATATAAGAAGGAGGAATAATTGTCCAAAATTCATCTAGTGGACAAATTCATGGACTTCAAATTTGTTGAAGACAAAAAAATACTCCCTCAAGTCACAGATCTAGAAAACCTAAGATCCAAATTAGTCACAGAAAAAATAAATGTTTGTGATCAATTTTTTGTTGAGACAATTATTTATAAGTTACCATTAACCTGATACTTATTTAAGAACTGAGATGTATAGGAAAAAGGTACAAGCGGGGCTGGATGATCTCAAATGATTCATACAAATTGAAGATGATAATAGACTTAAAAACAACTTGTAGATGGTGAATAGACGAAAATCTACAAAGGATATGGTCACTCATCCCAAGTATAATTCTAAGAAAACCAAGTCATACAAAAGTGAACCTAATAAGTTGGAGGCCAAAAAGAAGGCCAAGTATCACAACTGTGAAAAATGGGGAAACTATACAGTTGACTATAGACTATCAAAAAGGAGTGATAGACACACTAAAAAGAAAGAAGTCAATATGATAATTGATAACACTGAGCCTAAACATTTTGTAGCAATGGTGGGCGCAAAGGAGGTCAAGACCAATACTTCTTCAGATTGGTGGTTAAACTTAAGAACTATATGTCATGTTTGCCACAATAAGAACTTGTTGACCGACAACATTGAGGTTTCAGAGATTGTAACAATTGCAAATGGAGCATCAATCATAATAACCCAGAGAGTAACTGCAAATCTAACTCTATTTTCAGGTAAGAGAATAACTTTAAAAGATGTTAAAGTAGTTCCTAATTTAGAAAAGAATTTAATTTCACTTAGCCTTTTATTGCAATGCTAGCATGTGTATTTCTTTTCATAGTGGTAGTGTAACTTTATATGTTAACTCTCACTATTTCGGTTGTGCTTATCTAATTAATGATATGTATAAACTAAGTTTAGGAAATGAGACAATAAATCATACTAGTTCACGCTTAATTGATCATAATACATTGCATTGTAGATTGAGACATGTGAACTATAGGAAGATGGTCCAGTTTTTCAAAACTTATAACATACCATTAGATACATCTAATGGCTTTAACAGATGTGAAGTGTGTGCTCAAACATAAATTACTAGAAAACATTTTCGTCAGGTTTTTAGAAGCACAACTTTTAGAATTAATACATTCTGATCTTTGTGATTTTAAGAATTTCATAACTCGAGGAGAACGGAAGTATTTAATTATTTTTATAGACAATTTCTTTAGATATTATCATATTTATCTGTTAAATCAAAAGATGAAGCATTTGAAAAATTCAAAAATTTTAAGAGTAGAGTTGAAAATCAGTTAAATTTAAAAATTAAACGACTTAGAAGGGATAGAGGAGGTGAATATTCTTTAACAGAATTCAAAATTTTTGTGCCTCCGAGGGTATAATTTTTGAAACTACTGCACCTTACTCATCCCAATCAAATGACATAACTGAACGTAAAAACAGGACGTTAACAGAAATGTTGAACTCCATGTTGTTGACTACTGGCATGCCTTCCTGTTATTGGGGGAGAAGCAACATTAATTGCGAATCACATTTTAAATAGGTTACCACACTCAAAATTGATTGAGACTCCATATGAACTATGGTATAAACATCCTTATAGAATTGACCTCTTAAAGACCTGGGGTTGTACTGCTTATGTAAGGATACAAGACAAAAAAAAAGACTAAAGGTGGGACTTAGAACAAACATTTGTGTATACCTAGGATGTGCAAAAGATATTGCTGCAGACCGGTTCTTGGATCTATCAACCAATGTGGTGATAAAATCTAGGGATGCAATGTTCTTTGACGATAAGTTTCTTCGAGATCAAGGCATGACCTTACCAGGTCTAACAGGAATGGTTGCAGAATCGATTATGGAATCTGAACCAGTTACTTTTAAGTTTTGACATTAATCCCAGTTTGATCCTTGAATCAAAACCTAGGCGCACTTCCAAAAGAGATAAAGTACCCAAAGATTTTGGTGATGACTATGTAACATATAATTTAGAGAATGATCCATCTACCTATAAAGAAGCAATGAGATTTAAGGATTCTTTGTTATGGAAAGAGGCAACTGATGATGAGATGCACTCTTTACTACAAAATAACACATGAACTTTAGTTGATTTACCTAAATGTGCTAAGTGTGTAGGTTGTAAATGGGTCTTGAAGAAGAAACTAAATCTTGATGAATTTGTAGCTCGGCTACTCACCGGTCTGCCATCTAGCCATGATTAGAATTCTTCTTGCTTTGTCATCTATTGAGCACTACGTTGTGCATCAAATAGATGTAAAAGCAACCTTTCTTAATGGAGACTTAACTGAAGAAATTTACATAAACCAACCTAAAGGGTATGTCATGAAAGGTCTCGAACATAAAGTTTGTAAATTAAACAAATCTTTATATGGTCTTAAACAAGTACCTAAATTATGGCATAAAAAATTTGACAAAATAGCTAAGAACTTTGGGTTTCAAACTAGTAAGTAGTAACTCTGTTAAATGTCTTTACTATAAGTCTGGGTCGAATAAGGTTGTAATTATTTGTTTGTATGTAGACGACATGCTGATTCTTAGTTCTGATAAATTTGTAGTGAGTGACATCAAATAAATCTTAGCTAAATAATTTGACATGACGGATCTTGGTGTTGTAGACACCATTCTTGGCATGAAAGTAAATTTTTTTTTTTGATAAAGAATTATCCTTAGCTAATCCAGTTATATAAAAAACTACTTTCTAGATGGGGATACAGTGGTTGCAAACCGGTGAGACACCATATGATTATAATAAAAAGCTTGTATCGAATAATGGTAAAGCTGTGAATCAGTCAAAATATTCTAAACTAATTGGTAGTCTCATGTATGTAATGAGTTGCACTAGGCTAGACATAGCCTATACAGTAGGCATGCTGAGTCGCTTCACATGTAATCCTAGTACAGAGCACTGGACAGCCTTCGAAAGATTTATGAGATATCTTAAGGGTACTACAAACTATAACCTTTGCTATACTGGACATCCTCCAATTTTGGAAGAATATTCTAATGCATCATGGTGCTCAAGATATAGAAACAATAAATCCACTAGTGGTTATATTTTTACATTAGGTGGAGCAGTTGTTGTGTGGAAATCTAAGAGACAGACTTGCATTGCTCTGAGCTCTATGAAATCAGAACTATATGTTCTAGCCTCAACAAGAGATGAGGCAAAGTAGATAAAGAGATTTGATCCAGCATATTCTATTAGTAACTTGAAGGTAACCTCTTTGAGTTTGTTCTGTGATAATCAAGCAATGATAGTATTAGCCAATACTCACTCTATAATAGTAAGAAGAGACAAATTAGGTTAAGACAGGTCGTGCTGAATTATTTTATTGAAAAAGGAGTGATCTCTTTGATTGATATGAGATCAAAGAACAATATGACAGATGCCCTTACAAAGGGATTAGACAAAGATCATATAGGTAGGTATTAATCCAAAATTCTATGTTATTTTGAATTGTTTCGAATATGATTTAGCCATTATTAGCATTCATGACAATTTACATATTTTCAGATAATTTGGTAAGATTGTGGAGTATAAAGCTTTGTGAAGTCATTCCACATTGATGATGTAACAACCTTTATATGAAGCTTGATTACCTTATTATTCCAAATAAGAAATATGGAAATTGTTAATATGTTTCAATGATGTTATTGTTATCTTTATATCATTCCACATTTGATGATATGGCCTTCATCGAAAAATTTGTCATTCCAAATTTGATGATATAATTAATAACTATGTTGGACAAGATGCTATAACATTCTAAATAGAAACATGGAATAGTTCTTTGTAAAAGAATTTAGTTCTTCGTAAATATATTGTCTAAATGATTGGATTTATATTCTTATGAAATTCATTGATAATTACAGGGAATGACGAAAATGAAGGAGATCATCTTAATCTGAGCTCGATGATGATGATTTACTTGATGAGTAAAATCGTTCAAAGTTATAAGGAACTATTAATTGTCCATACAAATTAAATAGTTTATGTAGAACCTTAATTTGGTTTTATTTTGTTTAGATTTATTCTAAAGCTAATGATTCTGGTTTAAAATATTTATTTGAATTTAATTGGATATTATTCAATTTTGAAAAGTTATGAATGATTCTGTATTGAGTTTGAACATTACATTTCTGGGACTAATATTAAAGCCATATGTAGAACATAAGAGGAGATTGTTGAGATATTTTAGTCATACCCAATTTATGTTGAGATATTCAAGTTATACTCAACTTATGTTCTAATAATAGGCCATTAGATTAGTTACGATCTAACAGTGTAATGGGCATTTGTGGGAGAGTCTAATTACCAATAGAACTTGGTGTGGTTCTATAAATACTAGTTAGAAGCAACGATCTGGGTATTCCAATCTAGATATATCTATGGTGTAATGCTTTAAGCAACCTTGTGCTTAAACCCTAACCCTAACATTTCTTGTTCCCTATCCTATTACATATGGGTTCTACATGTTTATTTTTCACTTTTTTTTTTGTCGCATCTTTGCAAACAAAAGATGCTTAAGTGTTGCTTGTTTTGTTTACTAATGTGAAAAACTTGTAAGACAAACTTTCTTAATTTAAGTGAGTTTTTTTGCTGAGGTGATATGCTAATTTTCTTATCCTATTATTTTTCAAAATTTTACAAAATATATAGAATTTTGTAAAAAATAATAAAATGATAACCATATTTAAAACTTTTTTCACAAAAAGTCTTTCATTTCTTTTTCTATACCCTTGTGTCGTTATATATGGATTCAACATTTTTTTGCTCTTACCGTTTTTTTTTTTCAACCCACCGCAATTCCGCAAATGGTGCCTGCTTTGTAAAACTGAGGGCTACAATTGCAATTATGAACAGATCAGATTATTATTGACGTAAACAAACACACTAGAAGTCTAGAACCCCAGCCCCTGTAGCTATTATTACTATTCAAGTCTTCCTGTTTCCTCGTCGCTGGGAGAGTCGAAGTGAAGTGAAAATAAATGGAAGCAGAAGAAGTTGTTGAAAAGGGTTTTGGAGGTGATGTGATTCAGACATGGTTGAATCGACACCATCAGCTGTACACTAAGGCCACCAAGCATCCTTTCATCCTCAGTATCCGAGACGGAACGATCGATATCTCCTCCTTCAAGCGATGGCTGGTAACTCCTAATTCTCCAATTTCTCCCCTTTTCTTCCATGGTGGTTGCAGTGTAATATTTCCTTCGTAGTTTGCTCAATTGTCGTCTTCCATGGATCTTATTTAAATTTATACAGAGAACGAGCAACCGTTAAACCCAGAAGTCGAGTGTACATACGTATTTCGAAAGGGTTAACACTGTTTAATGCTATTTTTCTCAAATTAAACACGGTAGAAGGTAAAAAGTCAACGTCGCACAGTCGATGGGATTAAGCTAACAAGATCAGGTTATTTATCTTTAATCATCTGTCTCGTCATACACACTCATTCTCTCTCTCTGGAGCAAAATATGAACGGGAGAGTTGTTGTACCCACTTATCATCCGTTGCTCTCTTTTAGAAGTTATAATCGTGGAGATTCAAACGCTTCGCTTTGGGGATTTTGTGAGAATTGCTTACCCTTGTGGAATAAGAAACATATGGATCACCAAATCAAAGGAGTTCAGTGATGTATTTTATCCCGCATGTCTTCTTTCCTAATAGGCAACTGAATTTGTTGTGGGTTAGATAGAAGTTAATATCTTCAAATCATTAAATTGAAGGAATTACAAGTTAAACACCCTGTCTTCCCCTGAACGGAATTAAATATTCAGTCTTTGTTGTAGGTATGTGGTTGAGTTGGTAACTTGGCTTCAAGTTCTGTCAGTACTGTTACTCTTTGTAATATTTAAGCTTGGTGATGAATATTGAGTAGAGACTAGAGAGCTTCCATAAAATTTAGAAAGCTAGAAGATCTCCAGAGTCAGGATTCAATTTAGTTCCACATACAAGATCCCGAATGACTGTAGTCCAAAAACAAGCAATTACTGTTGATGAAGAATGAAATAAGAAGGACAGGGTTCTTGAGAGCATAAACCTACACTACAAAGAAATTAATGTAGAAGTATTTGAGTTAAGAATCATTCTGCAAGAGAATCAAATGAATGTTCTCAGACTTGCAGTAGAACAATTTCCCACAGATTTATCAGAAAAATACAGAAAATTCGAAGCTAAAAGAAACAAATTTTTTTTTTGGGGTGGGGGGTTGAGGGGGGAGGAATGGGTCTATCACCTATGCCTTCTCACCAGATATCGGTAATGTGGCAGTTAAACCACACTCTTTCTGAGATAACTGTCACCTACAGTAACTTGGCGGTTAAACAAATCCCCTCTTTTCATTAAATCAATTGTGAGGCCTATAGGGCCATCACATTATAGAGGCCTAAAGGTTTGAGGCCAAAATGGATACTATGAAGGAGGTCTTCTAGAAGAGCTGAGACTTGTGTTACGAGTAATTGAACTTTACTTAGACACGAAATTAGAAGGTTAACTACAATAAAAAATCTAACTCAAGTAGGCAATTAAAATAGAAGCTTCAACTTAGCTAAGACTAATAAGGATTGTAATAACATATAGGGAACAGAATCTTCTAGAAGCATTCTTGCACAAGGTGGTACTGCTATGACATTGTCCATATGAACATTGAATAGTTAACTTTTTCCTGAAATGTATTTTGGTCTTTCTCTTCTTGATCCTTTGATCTGCATCGAAATCAATTCACGGATTACCAACTTATCATTACCAATAGCAATGATATTGCCATTTTAAATAAGAGGATGTCTCAGCGAAAGTCTTCCTGATGTAAGATGTCATTCAACCCAAGAGGCAAGAAGACCAGCTTTCATATGCCAATATTAACTTCGAAGATAAATTTCATCATCACTATTTCCAATAAGTGCCTTGCTTAGCTTGTAGAGATTATTTGGATGTTGAGTATCAATAAACCTTTGAGCTAGTTGTGTCAACAGTTCACTAGAGAGTCGTGAGGAATTATTACACCTTGTGTCCGAGCATGTGAACCTTTTGAAGAGACAATGTACAAATGACAGAACTACCAGTTGTTGGTCTACCACAGGGCTGAAGGTTTTGTGCTTATTTTTCTGATTATAGCCTTTTCCTACTTTTTGTGCTTTACAGTGAGCTGGATTATGTTCTGGCTATCCTTCTGAACTGATCAGATTTCTAAATGTTGATGGAGCAATTTGTTTCATTCTCCATCATAGATGAGGTAATGATGTTGAACCCCATTTCTCCTCTCCTTCCCCACCACCATGTTCTCTAGGAGCTTAGAGCTTGGAGCCTGAAGAAAATGAAACAAGAGAAATAGGTGATTAATTGAGTTCTTTGAAATTTATACGACCATTCTCCATCTATACTGCTTTCAAGTCCTTGTGTTCCATTAGAAGAACTTGTCTTTCAAAGACCTATTTTCATTTGATTTAATGATTGTGGTCAGGAATCAGGTTTTTATGAGGTATAAAGAAAATTTTCATTTCCCGTCTATAGTTTGGGGTCATTCTTCTAGGCTTCTATTATTCTTTTTTTGAATACAAGGCCTCTGTCACTTTAGGAAGAAAGTGCCTTCGCCTTGATGTAGGGGAAACCCTAGAAACTAGGGGATCTATAAATTGGGCTACTAGACTCTTAGAATGAAACACCTATTCTTGACAGATAGTAAAGAAAAGGAATTGCAGCACCTGAATTCTGATTAATCATGCATATAAGACAGCTAAAGCAGAGAAAGAAACACAATAAGTCCTAACTGATAATCATAACGAAACAAGAATCAATAGGGGAACAAGGGGATGTGATCTTGGCACCATAACACTAAATTGAATGCAAGAGTATTAAGAAACTTAAAGAAAATAGAGTTGTCCTAATCAATATCAGATTTCTAACAAAGAATTCAGCAATTAACAATGTAAAGAGAATCTTAGGAAGTTTTGTTTTAAAGAAAACTACTACGAAAGAATAAATGAAAAATATTTAGGGAAAGATAAAGTTACCTGCTGGTTCTATCTGCCAAAACAGGGGTTAGAAAATATCTAGGAACAGAAATAATATAAGGAAAATATTTCAGAACAATGATGAAATCCAAGAAGGGGCATAGGGTTAGGATGGAGAAATACATCAAGATTGTTGTATGAGCAGTGAGAATAGAGAAGGAGACAATGAAAAGAAGAAGTAAAGTAAGAAAGGGTACACAGAGAACGTAGAAAATTCTGACGGACAGAATAGCAGGGAAAGAGGAAGAAAGAAAAGAAAACTGAGAAGAATAGAGAGAATCGATAGAGAGAGAAGAAAGAAGAAAGCAGCTATCCTAGACATGGAAGAAAAGAAGAAGAGATAAGTCTGATCATGCAAGAGAGAAAGAAGGAGGAAAAGTGAGGACTTGCCCAAGAGAGAGAGGAAACCAAGCTAGAGAGATCTGCACAAAAGAGAGAGAATCTTTTTTTTTTTCATTCATTGCTGCCCAAGAATGAATTTCATACAAGATTTTAAATAAAAGAATTGAGCCCTCCCAACCCTACATGCTTAATTCCCAAATTAACCCCAACTTTTAAGTAGAAAATATAACCCAAACCTAAAATAATTCAAAATTGGGCCAAAATAGACTCTAGGCCCAGCCTATAAAGACTCAACCATAAAATTAAAAAAATTCAATAGCAAACTACTACCCAACCCACTAAGATGCTGTCGTGGGATGATCTCTATGTCGGCTTTGCCGGTAAACTCGGAACTGCCCACTGATTTCCTCATCAACTATTTCCAAATTCATGTAATTTGCAATTTTAGCTTATTATACCTTTTGCTGGTGAGGGATTTTTTGTGTTACTTTTTTTTTTGGGGGGGGGGGGGGGAATGAGGGTGGGGGAAGGAGTTGTGTATGTCAGAGATTCATTTATCTTTGATTGTTCACAATGGCTTTTCCACTGTCCCTGTTATACTAAAGTGTGCATCGCTACTTCCTCTCTCTCTCTCTCTCTCTCTCTCTCTACCTCGAAGCTGTAATACTAATTATTAATCTGCTTCAAATAAAAATGAACAGGGACAGGATTACATATTTGTCAGGGAATTCATCCCATTCGTAGCTAGTGTTCTTCTAAAGGCTTGGAGGGAGTCAGAAGATGGATCAGACATTGACATAATTCTTGGTGGCATGGCTTCTCTGAATGATGAGATTTCATGGTTCAAGAAGGAAGGTTCAAAATGGGATGTCCTGCTATCTGGAATTTCACCACAAAAGACAAATCAAGATTACTGCAAGTAATGTTTACACCTGAAATATCATCATACTTTATCTCTTGCTTCATTGCCTGTCTGTCTGTCTTTCTTTCTGAGCATAATGTCTGTTGGGCTCCTCTAAGCAATCTTCTGGGGCAAAATCTATTTAATTATATCAGTGTGGCCATTCGATTTGTCATATTCTTTTGCTTGGGTAGAGAAAAGTTGTACGATGACTTATGTAGGATGAAATTCCAGTAAACGATCCTCCAATCAAGTAAATAGTAGTATAGAAAATTCTGTATAAAGTCTATAAACCCATCATAACTTAGTTATGATCCTCCACCATATGTGTGGTGCAAAGGCCTGCATGGAGGTTGTGGATGTCCTGCATACTTTTTCTCCACTTTATGGCATCACTTTTTTTCTTCCATTAAAGGTCAAACTGTTTATAATCTGGTTTGTTTCTTCAGGCTCCGCAACTTTGATTTGGTAATGTCGATTCTCACTGGGCTCCTCAAGTATGATTCTATATCATTATTGTCCTAGAAAAGCTTTATATCATTATTGTCCTAGAAAAGCTCAGCTTAGCTCATTGACTAGCTGTATCATTGTGGCTTAATTTGTGGCTTATGCTGATGGGGAGTAGTCAGGAGTGGATAGGTGGATGAAAAACATAAAGTGCTTTGTATCTGGGAGTGTGACCTATGCTAGCACTCCCATGTCTACTTTTCTCCTCCTGAAAACAATGGGACAGTTGTATGTTCACATATGGGAAGAAAGTGACAAACTCAATTGAGTCCTGGTGTAGGCCAGACTCCAGACAGAATTCTTTTTCTCATATATATATGGGAAAAAGAATGGCTTGGTTGCATGGATCTTGAGGCCGGATAAAGGAACATATGGAATTAAATGTCATGCCCAGAAATATAAAATCTCATTCATGTTGATGCCCAGTGCACTCTCACCAGCCCCTACGGTGGTCCAGGGGCTACAAAACCATTTGTGAACTGCTGTCTATCTATATAGATAAAAAATGTACATAAATGTAAAATTATTGTATCCTATAGGTGCTAAAGATTAGATTTTTGGAACATTTGCTGATCAAGAATGCTGTTGTCAGATTTTTAGAAAGCATGATGGGCTCAGAGGTTGAATATACAGTGGCTATGACTGCATTTTGGGCCATTGAAGCTGTTTACCAGGAGAGTTTCTCTCTCTGCCTGCAAAACAACACTAAAACTCCTGCAGAGCTAATGGAAACCTGCCAGAGATGGGGAAACAATGGTTTTAGGCAATATTGTGAATCTCTTCAGAGAATTGTTAGTAGGCGTCTTGAGAATGCATCAGAGGATATTCTGAGAAAAGCCGAGGAAGCTTTTGTTTCTGTTCTTGATCATGAAGTTGGTTTCTGGGACATGAGTTATGGTGAATTATGATGGGTGGGCTACCTATGTATGTTAGTTCTTGTTTGGATGTTCTCTGAGGCATTTAAACGATGTTATCTGAACAACAATCGTATTGTTCTAGGAGATCAATAGTTAACAGGAACTTTGTTATACAGAAAATTAGTTTTTTTGTGGATTTCGTGAGTGTATGTTGTATTAAACCGAAAACAGTCAAACAAGAGAAATATTAGTGTTTGTAGTTTAGTTACATATTTTCTGGGAAAGAGCTGTTTGGTGTGCTGCTTTGAGTTTATGGAGATGATTTTTCCTTGTATACCCAACAAATATATGCTAGTTCAGGTTCAGGTTGGCTTGGTCAATTATTTTAACTTAGAAGGTATGCCAACATTAATAACTTCAACCATAGCCTATAAAATCCAGAATTCTAGTTGGTTGTTTAGAGTTTATAAGACTTGAGTCCCCTAGGTTGAGTTCCATTGAATACCTCATTAATAACTTCAACCACAGCCTATAAAATCCAGAATTCTAGTTGGTTGTTTAGAGTTCCATTGAATACCTCATTAATAACTTCAACCACAGCCTATAAAATCCAGAATTCTAGTTGGTTGTTTAGAGTTCATAAGACTTGAGTCCCCTAGGTTGAGTTCCATTGAATGCCTTGGGTGGCCTAACCACTCCAAACCTACTGCTGTGTGATGGCTAATGATATGAGTTTTCTATATTCAGTTCTTCTGACTTTTTTTTGGGAATATGTATATATATTTGGGTCAATGGGTAAATATTCAGTTCTACAGACACTTGAGTAAAAAGCAAGTTGCTGTTCTTGAAAGGTTGTTAAATATTTTTTGTTATTTTCAACATAATTTTTGCCAAGTAATCAGCATGTGTAACCATAGAGCTAATGATCTGATGGTGAAGAAGAAGAAAGGAACGAGCCAAGTGCAACTGTCACTACTCCCACCACTGCTCTCACAACAAAAGGTGAAAAGAAAAAGGAAAAAGAGGCAAGAAACCATCTCTCAACTGAAGAGGGTGATGAGCTATAGATATTTCAGAATACAGACAAGTATGAGGGTGTGAAAAATCAAGGCAAGATTTGTTATTTAGTGCCAGAAGCAACAATGTCCATAACTCTTTCTGTGGATGTTTTCATGCCACAGAAGAGAACTAGAAATTCAGCCAAGATATCCTGATTTCCACATTTCCTATGACCATAATGTCCCTAGCCAAACAAAATTGGAAGTTCTGATCCCCAAGACAAAATCTCTATTCATGACAGAAAAACACGGTCCCGCATCCAGGTCAAGGAAGTGGAACCAGAAATAGCCAAGAATCAGTCGGTGTGATTCTTTCAATAAAACCAGATTCAATTCATCGGGTGGGGGCAATGAGGTCATTTTATGTGATGTCGAGCTTGACGGGTGTCTCAGAGAATCTTTTCTTGAACGGAAGTATCTCGAAGCTGATCCACATGGAGATGTTTGGTTGGTCATGAGGTGATAAGAAGTGTGTGTACTGAGAGAAAGAAGACCAAACTATAATTGCTTGCTGTGTACACCCTCCTCCATCCCACTTCAAAATTAATACTATTTGGTTGGACAAGAGTAAGAATTAAGAACAGAGAAAAAAGAGAAACACCATAATGGCAACAACAATAGCTGGTGTGAGCCTATCTTCCACTGCAGCAGTGGTGGCTAAGACAGATTCATTCAACAAGGTTCAGAAGAGCAGTTCTCCATGTCTGGTGAGCCTCCACCCATGGAAGATGAACATGAGCATGAAGCAGCAGCTGAACATTGGAGGGAGAGGTAGTGGTCGCATGTACCTGAGGGCTGCACCAGATAAGATATCTGAGAAGGTGACAGAGAGCATAAAGGGTGCAGAGGAGGCTTGTGCAGGTGACCCAGCAAGCGGCGAGTGTGCGGCAGCATGGGATGAGGTGGAAGAGGTGAGTGCAGCAGCCAGCCATGCTAGACAAAGGCAGAAGGAGAGCGACCCACTGGAGGCCTACTGCAAGGACAACCCTGAGACTGATGAATGCCGCACCTATGAGGATTGAGGCACTCCTGCCTTTTTCATCCTGTTATTGATTCAAGTCTACTCTATTGCAATCCTCTCTTCAATACATTTAGCTGTTTTTAAGCTCTCTGCTTATCTGTGGATTTGCAGTTCTTTTGAAAAAATTATATTCTCAGATCTTAAAACATGAAGAAACAAAAACTCAGAACTCTGATCATTTATGGTATAAGTTAGATGTATATAGTTTCAATGTAACAACAAATATAGGCACTGTTACATGCCATAGCCATTCTGTGTTGTTGATTTCCTATAAATATAGATTGAGATTGGTAAATAATGATAAATGAACTGCTTGTCATTTTCTGTCACAATTAGTAATTTTACTTTAGGTCTGAAAATTTCAATTTTTTCTTGAAACCCTTTCAACCAAATAAAACCTACATGAAAATTAGAGCCTTTCCTTTTTGAAAATTTTTTTATTTCACTGTGAACGAGTAAAAACTTCTGTCCCAGATATTATGCTCTAATTAAGGGTTTATAAATCAATGAACATGGCCTGAGCTCCTTTTTTCCAACCTAAGCTGGGTTAGGAACTTAGGACTGGCAAGTGCAAGAACCCTTGGCCCAACCTAACATTGATTCTAACGTTAACTTGATTTTTTTCTTCTTTGGGAAAAGAGTAATTTTACATAAAAGGGTGGAATAACTATTTAATATAATCTGTGATTTAGCTGTCTCAAGACAATTCGAATTCTTAACCTTACATTATGAGGTGTTCGTCTTTGCCAATTGAAACGTTAGCTTTTTGATTGTTGGAGGGGTTTTCACCATTCACAATTGATAAGGTGCATTTTACTGTTTCTTTTTAATGCATTAAAATGGGGACAAATAGGGTTAACATGGTCCATCAAGGTCGAACAGGGCAAACCAGAGCTAAAACAGGGTCAATTAGGATCAAGTCAGCCTAGCCCATTAGGGTAAATCAAGGGGAGTTTGGGTTGGGGTGAACCTGACAAAGTTGGGCCTGGGTGAGATTTTTCAACTCTGAGTCAGGATTATGATGGGCTTGCACTGACCTAGGTTTGGAAAATGCTGTCCCAACCCAGCCTCATTTCACCCAGAAAACTTCTCCTTAAGTTTGATTTTGAGAAATAATTATGTGATGTGGTTGAACCGTGGTCGACCAGATTTGACGGCCCAAACTATTGTCAAGCCGCGGTTGAACCAAGAGGCGGGGCCGTCTACTTTAACATGCACACATAGAACTGTAACCAGCTTTTCCCAAGCCCTAGGATGGCACTCCTAGTCAAACAAGAACAGTGTGACCACTCGAAGAGACCAAGATGGACTCAACAACCATTCAATGCGGGGGTGCCCTAAATCAGACGATCAAGAAGCACTTATGGAAGTCGATCACACGGCCAAGGTGATGCCCGAACACATATTTAAACCTAACTTATTGGCACTGTCAGGTACATTCTAGTGTTCAGAACTTTACAACTTGCATTCTTTTCCTAGCTGTGAGCATTTACTAACTTGATTGTCGGAAGTGTTCCATGGCTACCCCAGCTGAGCACATTGTTTTGCAGGTCAATTCAATTTACATTGACAAATAGGTTGTTAGAACAACAATGTGCATTTCGAATTCTTAGCTACAGTTCAAAGATTAGTCTACTTTGACATATTTTGATGGAGGTCTGAAAAAAAAATTCTTTCTAAGATTTGTAATTGAAGCATATTAATCCAAACCAAAAACTCTATGTTGGACATAAAACCAGAGAGTTTTATATGCATTTCCTTCTTGTGGTATAATATAACTCAATGGATAGAACTTGCACTACCTTGTGTTACAATTTCCAACCCATTAAAGCAAACCATCTCTTTAGCATTGAAGAATGATGGGGCCTAAGGTCGTACAACAACTGATAATATCTCCATCAAACCACCCATTAAACATGAGATGCATGCTGTCACCAACCCACCATTGAAGACACTTTCTACCTACTCCTCTTTCTGAGATCAAGAATGATACTTTGCCCTTCAGCATTGCTTTTAGAAAAGCTGCAGTTACTAACATGTAGCCAAATGGGATGTCAGATCTGTGAATTGCATCAGAGCACAGCCCCACAATTTTTGTTTTTCTGGGTAATCCATGAGGCTGCCAGCCCTGCAATTTGATTCCCATTCCAAGAAGAATGCTAACACAGAACAGTTCATTTGCTCTGTGGTTTGAGATTATCAGATCAGATTTCAATTTAGGTCTGAATTCTTATTTCAAAAACTTTCTTCTAGATCCATGCAATCATCTTTAATTGTGCAAATTGAGAGCATTCTTTCTTCTGTGCAAATGGTTTTCTTTTTTTTTTTTGGTGTAACTGTGCAAAAGGTTTTCATTCCTATCAGTGGCATTTTTGGGATTTTTTTTAAATCAGTTCTCATTCTTATCTTTTGATATTTGTTTTCACACTGATTTTTTTTTTTATTTTATCTCATAATTATAATAACCTTTTTGGGCATGATTTTGGCTTAAAATTCATTCTTATCATGTTTGAAGCAGTTTTAATGAGCATGTGCTTATATGACTTGAAAAACTTATTTTTTGATTTCATTTGGTCTTACATTAGAAAAACATGTCCCTCTCCACCTATTTTTCTCTTAAAAATTCCAATTGACTTTCCTAAAGCCATCAACAACTTGCATCCCATATAAAAATAAACATTTATAGTTATTTACTTATCAAGCTTATTTTTTATTTCATAGGAGGCAAATTACATAAAAATCTCTTGTATTTACAATTAATTATATTTATTATTCTTAAAAAAAATTAATTACAGATATTCCTTACTGCTTCAGCATAGCTGTCCAGTTATAGTTTTCAATTCTTAACAGTAAGGAGCGTCTATAATTGAATTATTTTCTTTAAGGAATCATTGATGTAATTAATAACAAAACAAAGAGATCTATATGTAATTACCTTTTATAATTTATTTTTATGACAAAAGTTACTAAACCATTTTTAATTTTTCGACCAAAAATAAATTTTATAATTTTTCTGCTTGATTCTTTACTGGGTATGCAAAAGAAAAAGAATTTGCCAAAATGAATTGAAGCACGCAAATATTGACCCAGATGGTGCTGCTTAAACAAGATTCATTGAAAAACTGAACAAAAAATCACCAACCAAAGAGATGGTCCATCCATACATGAATCTAAGATGGTCTTTACAAAACGATTCATCTCTATCCATACACTTCCTTATCCATTCTTGGTTGAATTCTATCCTGAAACCACAAAATAAAGAAGAATTTTGTTTCAACTTTCAAATCTGTTCCAAACCCAGAATCTATTAGATTGAACGGATTACAAATACCACTTTCAGATCTTTTATCCGATGGTTAATAATCTCATCACCACAAACAAATGATAACAAACATTTAAAACCCATCAAGCCATCAACCCATTTGTATTCAAGGAGAAAACCAACATTACATAGAAGCTCTGGACTCAGAAATCTAGAATCAACCATGGATGCCAAACAGTAAGATACACAAGCAACACTTTAACCCCAAAAAGCCTATTACATCATAGACCATGACCAATTCAACCACACAGAGACTACTGGATAAGGATAAACACGATCAAGCTCAGCCTTTAATCTCAGACATGAATTGCTGCACTAGAAAGATAATGGGCACAGATCAGCAGAGGCCATTATAGGCTGTGAAGGACCGGGGAGTTGCCATGGTCTCAGCAAAGGATCTGTTGCCTCAGGCGAGCCCATCATGAAGGGATCGCTAGTATCTTCCATGAAGCCAAGGAAAGAGTTCAGAGAACCCAACCTATCGTTCAATTCAGACATACGAGCCCTAAGAACCTGGTTCTCTGACTCGATCTGGTTGTAGTGTTGTAGGATGGCTTCGGCTCTCTGTGCAATCTCGGTATTTTGTTTCTGGAGTTCACTTGCTTGGATTATCAGTTCATCCAAGTGCTGTTGCTTCTTCTGGCGAGATCGCCTCGCAGATTCTCGGTTGGAAATCATCCTTTTCCTCTTCCTATCATCGACCCCTGCGTATTGGGGATCTCCTTCGGAACCAGAACTGGTGAGTGATTGCCCAGATGACATCCTAATTAATTCTCCGGGAAGATGTGAAAGATGGGTATCCTAAAGAATCAAACTTTCAAGGATTCGGAAAACAACGATACAAAATTGATTAAGAAATAAAAATGGGTACAAGCAGATCAATCAGAAAGGAACGAGTTCATGAGAAAACATAGAACCAGTAGAGAAACACAACAGAGAAAGATTGGAGAAGACGAATCCTGCGCAGAAGGGTAGCGTAGCTCATAAAGTCTAGAGATGTGATTTCCAGAGAAGAAAACGTAAAACACCCGAGAACATGATATAAGAAATCAACCCCAGAAAAACAGATCTATGAAATAAGCAAAGAAATCAAACAATTTATCAAAGAAAAGAAAAAACCCAGAAAGATGAAAAGAAAGAAATACTTAGCCAACCCAGATTCAAAACCAGAGGAAGAACAGAACGATTCGATCAGACGGAGATGAGAGATATGGATTGTAGAATGGAGAAAGGTTTGATGGACACTAGAACAAATCTTTTATAGAGAAAGGAGGATGGTTTTAATTGATTAAATAATATTGAAAAAGAGATTTGAAGAAGATTTGAAGGAATATTCGGATTTGAAACTCTTGATTGAAAGCTAAAGAGGACATCAACGCGTCTCAACAGCTGTCTGAAACCGATAGATTTCAAAAAATATTCGTTTTTCTTAACTTGACGTCTTAAACTTTTCTCATAATTAAAAAAAAAAATTAATATAGAGAATCTTAACTGGACCGGGTCTGATCCGGTTCAATCTGTAAAATGAATCAATCTTTAATCATATTAACTAATTAACTATACTAACTTCTTGTTGGTTTGGGTTGGTTTTTCATGTTTAAAGAAATATTTCTAAATAACTTTAGCTTTTTAAATATCTATTTCGGTTTCAATCTATCTAATGGGGTTTGGATTTTGATGGGTTTCAGAAAAATCCGGAAAGCCAGAATTAGATGGATCATGATTTAGATTAATGGGGTTTTTTTTTTCTTTCTTCCAATACTTAGATTAGTGATTCTTAAAGTTTATTGTTTACTATTTATTGACTTGTTCATTTGAACTTTCAATAGTTTGGTTCAGTGTACTCTTTTTTTATAAACAATAAAATTCTCTAAATAGGACAAGTAATATTATTATTATTATTATTATTATGGTTATTTCAAGGTATTTTAGGTAGTATGATCAACCAGTGGTAATCATTACATTTAGGTTAATGTTATCCTTTTTTTAATGAAACAATTAATGTTATTTATTAATAATTATTATTTTTATTACACTATAAAGGAAAATTTACATTTTTGGATATCACTTATTAGTGATTTAAAGATTTAATGGATTGAATAGACAAAAATATTTAAATAAATGGAAATTTAGTAATGTTTTTCGGGTTCAAGGTTTAATAGTTGCAATATGATATATTTGAATTGGGACCCATCAAATTTGTGCAAAGGAGGAGAGATTCCATTCTATCAACTCTCTCTTGATAGAATTATTTTTTACTGCTAATGGTCGATTTCCACATTGCCAATGATGGGTTAGTCAAGTGATTAAAGACCCGCCTCTCACGGGGAGATTCTGGGTTTGCACCCACTCGATAGCATATATTAGTAGTTTAGTTCCCACTCCATAGTAACAAACTACCATTTAAAAATAAAAATAAAAATAAAAATTAGCAGAGTTGCATAAAGAAAACAAAATCATATAGGACACACCTTTAAGCAGGGGCAGACCTACAGTGGGGTTGGGGCCACGACCCAGATTTTTTTAAATTTTTTATTAATTTCTTATTTTTTAATTTTTATATTAATTGTTTAATTTTTTTCTCAAATTTTTTCACTTCTCACATATGAAATATCACTATTTGGCCCCTTAATATTGAGTACAATTTTCAAAGATAAAATAATAAATATAAATGTCATTCATAATTAAAAATTAACTCCTCAATCCCTATTTATTATCCTCTCTTCTCTCTCATGTTTTTTTCTTATTTATTCTCCTCTCTTCTCTCTCATGTTTTTTTCCTATTTATTCTCTCTCTTTCTATATACGTGTTAAAGGAAATCTTTGGAAAAAAATCTTATTAGGTATTCAAAATGTCATTCCTATTTAGAAATTAACTCCTCAATCCTTATTTATTCTCTCCTCTTTTTTCTTTTGGTCTTATTTATTTTCTTCTGTTGGAGTAATTGAATTACAAATTCTTCAAACACACAAAAATGAAATTGCAATACAATTGAGAGATGAAGATCTTTAGCCAATCCGGAGAGCTTGAAGTTGCAATCGAACAAACCACCGATCAATGAGGTTGAGTTACACATTGAGTGTTGTCTTTAAAGTAATTGATGCATCTTACTACCAAGGGTTCTTCGTACCACCACCTCCAAGATAAAGCAACTTTCAACTAGAAGATGAGGTAATTCTTCTAGTCTCTTTAAGGAGTCAAAAGTTAGAGGACAACACTTAGACAAATTCAAAGAAAGAAATTAACTTTGTTACACAAATAATGTAAGAGTGATGAGTGTCTCAATTGCACACCACATGCAAGGAAATGTTGGGTTTATATAGGCTCAAACCTCACCTTACACCCCTTAGGATTCTTAAGGCAATGAATTGGAGAATCAATGGCTTGTCCCTCCTCCACTAATGAGAATAAGCCACCTTGACCTAACCTCCCAATTACTTGGAAAAGTAACTCTCATATTCACTTCTTTGGAATGAATTGAATTTAATCAATTCAAAGACCTTAACCCTACTCATGGTAATGGCCATGAATGGTCATGAAGTTGAAATGAGAAATGAATGTCAATAGTTAGAATTTGAGTAAATTCCATGTAAGCCCACCTTATCACCATGATCAAGACCTTTAAGATCCATGACCATTGTTATGAAAAGTCTCATAACCAAAGTCATGAATGACCTCATTACCACCCTTACCTCATGGGTCCCACACACTAACAAAATAATTAAATAAAAGAAATGCAAAAACTAATTTTGAAACTTAATATATAGATAATATAGATTTTAATAAAAAACCTAACATCTTCCTCTTTTTTATTTTTCTATTTATTTTCTTCCCTTTCTACAAGTGTGGGTTAAGGAAAAATTGGAAAAAAATTTCTCCACGATAAGGTACTCTTTCTCAATTTATTTATCATTTATTTTTTCTTTTTATTATTATTCTTTTTATTTGATTTTATATTATATGTTTCTTTATTTCTTTTGCAATTTTTGTTATTTGATTTTATATTGTGAGTAAAATGTCTAATAAGGTAAAACTACCATTGGATTGCATTTCTTGCAAAAGAATATGTCAACATATATTTTTTGAGACCCACACATTAAAAGAAAGGTAAATTATTGATAATAATATTTTTTTTGACAAAATATAGATAACTTAAAGCAATAATACAAAAAAATAAAAAATAAATACACATAATTCAACCCTAGAAAGATATACTTAGGGCCTATTTGGTTACATGAGTCTGGAGATTTCAAATATCTAGAGATTTCAAATCTATGGAGTCATAATTTATAAAATTAACTGTATGGTTAACTAAATACGTGGAATGAAATCTGTGGATTTATCAGTGATTTTCGTGAATGCACAAATGTTTAGCGTTTTTATACTAGGGATGAAATCTCTGAATTTCACATTGTACCCATTAATCTATAGATTTAAGTTTTTAGTGTAAAAAGATGAATCTCTAGATTTCATGGATCTAGAGATTTTCACAACCAAACGGGTATAAATCTCGCATTCATGAATCCAAAGATCTGAAATCTCTAGATTCATGTAACCAAATAGGCCCTAATATAATAAAATAATTCAGAGGTAGGATCTCCAATATGTTTTATAAAGGCCCACACAATGTGTAGCGGAAAAACATATGCATCCCCAGCGGGAAGGTTATCCGGACTTTCATTCTTCGTCCCCCCTCCCAATGTTGAATTCTAAGTCTACCTTTGCCTGTAAGAGAAGATTTCACATAATTTTTGAAAAGATCAAACCTCAAGGTTGGCTTAGTTCACAAAAGACCAACAACCTCATAGTATGAGGTCAAGAGTTTGAATATCATTGGAACTAGTGACGCCCCACTGTATACTAAAATTATATTTGAAAACTATCATAAGGATATAGTTGAAGTGTGCATAAGTTGGCTTGGATGAACCTGTGATCTAAACAAAAAGTTCTTCCGAAGATTTGGTCATGTTTGATGATCTAGCAAAAAACAGTTTCTATTGTTTATTGCTTTGAGAAACAAAAAAAGTTCGTAGAAAACTATTCGCTAAAACTATTTTGTTTTCGTTGATTTTTGCAATATAAGTGGAATTTATGAAAATTTATGCTTCAAGATACACTTTTAATGCAACAACAAATTGTTATGTTGTCAGTTTCTTGAAGGTAAAGTCGAGTGTGTAACTTTGGCATCCTATACATAGGAATCCTACTAAACCCTCTCCTACTGCAACTGAACTCTTGCATTCATTACTTCGTCAACCCTAACAATAGGGATTTTTCAAACAGAAACACTTGGTGGGTTATCAAACTGTCCAATATCTATTCTTGATTTTACTTTTTTTTTTTTTTTTTGGTTAATGATTTTTATTGAAATGCAAAAAAAAGAACTACTCTTGAGCTCACTATATATGGTTTTACAATAGAGAAGATGAAGACATAATTGCTCTTTCAAAAGCATATGAGATATGTATTTGTACATAATAAGGTAGATAGAAAACCCTAAAGTCAAATATAATAATTGAAATATCTCTACCAGATTGTGGAAATTAACTTTATTTTAGGACTGGGTTTCTCTGCACTATGGTAAACTTCATAGTAATTTCACCATAAAATTATAAATTATTTCATTATTTTTGTTGTTAGGGTCAATGTTAAGATTAGGGTTAAGTATTTAACTTGCATTGATCTTACCTGACTTGACAAGATTAGGATCAAAGTCAGGATATTTAAGATTAAAGTGAAGAATAGGATATTCAAAACATCAACATAATGCAATCAAATTTAACATAACTGGTCAATGCAGGGTTGGTAGAGGGGTAAGATCTATACTTCTTAGTGGAGAGGTCATGGGTTTGACCTTTGTGGACAATAAAGCTCCCCCTTAAGGTTGTAATTGAGGTGCGTGCAAATTGACCCGGATGAACCTCAGATACCAAAAAAAGAAAAACCACGAAACCGAATTGTATTGCAACATTATTCTTAATTGCTTACTTTGATAGAGTGTTTGATAGGAGCTTCAGTGTATAAGCACTAAAAAAATACATAACAGCCTAAGAGCTAATCACATACATGGAGTCTCTAATGCCTTTGTGAATGAAACCACACCATTTTGGATTTCATAATTAATTTTATGCAATTGACTTGTAAGATGTCATGTACCTTATTATGCATGTATTGGAGAATAGTGAATATATTTTTGTTGAAAAATCAATTGATGACCCTTTGAAAAGTGAGAACAAAAATAATGAAAAATCAATTGAACTACCTACCAAACTATGTGTTGATTTGCCACTAAGGCAGCGGGCAAAAATTGACTCTTACCAACCATTTTCATTTGACCTTTAAAAGCCACGCAGTTGGTTGACAGTTTTTTATGTAATATAATTGAGTTGAGTAGGACCACGATTGAGTGTGTGACCCAATTAATTGGATTGATTTAGGGCTTGTTTGGTTACATTAATCCTGAAATCTCTAGATTCATGAATCTGAGAATTATACCTGTTTGGTTGTAAAAATCTCTAGATTCATGAAATTTAGAGATTCACCTTTTTACACTAAAAACGTGAATCTGTAGATTTATGGGTAAGGGGTGAAATTCAGAGATTTCAAATAAGCTATACATTTGTACATTCACAAAAATCACATTGATCAAATAATTTTTTAGGATGAATCTACAGATTTTATTCCACAACCAAACATTTAATTTTATAAATTATAACTCCATAGATTTGAAATCTCTAGATATTTGAAATCTCCGGACTCATGTAACCAAACAGTCCCTAAATCTAGGTAAGCAATGCAAATCAATGGGCATTATTAGCTGTATTCACTCAATACTCTTGCCACATCAAAAAAAAAAAAAAAAAAAAAAAACTAAATGATTTCATATAATTGATAAATAGAAATATTATATAATATAATATAGAATTTTATCCTTGACTTTGAAGGGATTTAAATTATGACTTCCGATTTGGAGATATTAGGTTTTTTTTTAAAACCTAAATCACTTTCGACATTAACACTCTTCAGATTAGCCACAAGTCAAGATTTACAGCTCATTAAAGCAAAAATAGTGCTTGCTATCATGTCTCATTAAAGAAAATTACAATTTTGTTACACGCCAACCCAAATGAAAAGTCACCCACAATTTGAAACCAAAGAAATAATATCTAGAAGGGGTATTTTTGAAAAAAAATAGTATAAAATAAAAAAAATAGGGCAGCAATAAGGTTGGGTTGGGACATTAACTTTTAAAACCTTCTATTTTACCAAAAAAAAAAAAAAAAAAACTTTTAAAACCTTCTATGTGACTCTAACCCTAATGCTGATCACAAGATAATATAACTGTCCATCATATAATTGTTGTGAATTTACCAAAGATTATCCTACAAAGTGTGAAGGTTGAGCTAGATCAAACACACAATCTGATCCAATCTTTATCATAATTTAAGGTTAGAATATTTTGACTTCGACTTGTGCTCGGATAACAAGGTTAGAATATTTTGACTTCGACTTGTGCTCTAGATTTGTTATCCGTAGTCCATATTCAGGCTTAGGCTAGTTTGGAGTATATTTGGTAACCAAGGCTAAACTTACACCCTAATGAAATAAGAACATTATCACGAAATGATTATGCTTGAATTCCTGACTTATATGAACCAACACATATTCATACTTATCGATCCATATTAGTATAGATGATAATTGATGCAATACTATTACAAAACAACTATATATTCTGGAAAAACAAATACATGACTACTCTATGACATGACATCATTGTCTTTTCTTTTTTCATCATCAAACCCCCGTCCTCAGGACTGAGGGCCATAGGTCCAGGGGATGGGAAAAAGATATGGAATGATGAAGGCTTAAACCTAACGTTTCCTTTTCTTTTTCTTTTTCTGGTAGTGAAGTGCAAATTTTATTCATAAAGAAGCCGATGCTACAGAGTTACATAAAGACTGCAACCAAGGAGCGGATATATGTCATTTAGTTGTACCAGTAATTGACTGGCCCTCCTTGCTAGTTGGTCCGGAACTAAATTGGAGCTCCTAGAAATATAGACAACCTTACAATCCAAAAACCAAGGGCTCAAATGCTGATAGCTCTGATAATGGGCTGGATATCATGGGCCAGAACTGCACTCTTCTGCTTGACCATTCCAATGAGGACTAGTGAATCCCATTCAATATACACATAGTCCTATTATCTCCTTGATTTTTACTATTGATGCATAAAAAGCTATTTGACAAAAGCAGATCTATAAGATGAAGATGCATGCATAGCCATCTCAATACTTTTCTGGTGAAGGGCTCTCAGTTTACATGACCCTTGGGCATTAAAAAAAAAAGTTGATTTTTCTGGTGAAGGGCTCTTAATTTACATGATCCTTTGGCCAAAAAAAAGAAAAAATGACCAAAGCGCTGACCTATGAATCCATTTAAACAGGAATAATTTAAATAAGTGAATACACAAAGACGCGAGTGAAAACAAAAAGGCCCATAAAAATAACAAATGCACGTTAAGATTGATGAAACAAAACTTTCTCAAAAGTCAAAAAATTAAGAATCTTGGTTAATTAATAGGTTACTTGAGCTCCATCAAACTTTTATTTCCCACAATCAAATTGGCCCCAAAAAAATGTTTGTTTATGCTTGGTCTTTAAGGAATTATAATGCATAATGTATATAAATAAATAGATTAACGTGAAATATACATTGGCGAAGTCATGTTTCATCCAATTTTTATTTGCGGCAGCCCTGCAGCATGCATCCGAAGACCGAGATTTTACCATGTGTATAGGAAATAACCGGAGTTACTTTGATAAGTGACTTTGATAAGTGCGAGGTTTTAAATTTGGAGACTTATTTAATATTCTAACCTACTCAAACCTAATTTGATGATGCATTTAAAATCGAAAACTTGTATTCAATCTATATTCATGCCCATTTAAAAGAATCTACTTAAGAAAATAACTATCCGATTATTCATCCGAATCCGACTGAATCCGTCCAAAAACCGATAATATATTATTTAGAGACTTATTTAATATTCTAACCCACTCAAACCTAATTTGATGATGCATTTAAAATCGTGCCGTAAGTTTCATGCATCATTGAGGCTCCTTTTTCTTTTAGCTCACCATTATGTATCTAGTACCTCAAAGACTAAATGTGGTGCAGAAGACATCTCTATACTGCAAGTTTGTAAACCTTTCTATTTATTTATTGGTGAAAAAGACAAACTCAGGTAAACTAGATTAGGATTTTGAAAAATCAGGTATCTCTGGTGATAGCATCACAATACATGAGTTTTTTTTTTTTTAATATATATTTCATTTGTCATTGTTGCACAAAAGGGGCAAAACTGGTTATCAGTGTTTTGATAATCTTAATGAAGTGTGAATCTTAAGCATGTTCAATGGAATGAAAACCTGTCGAATCAATATGGGCATGAAAGTATTTGATAAATAGGGAAAAAAATAAAAATTCTTTCCCAACTCAATAAGGTCAATTACACTGAATCCTTGCCTTTCAATTAGCTCTTGAAAGTTTAGTTTTGCAAATTGAGAAACCAACATCCCTTGTAAATGGAATGAGAATTCAGCAAAACTAGGTAATTTGATCTGCTTCCTTCACTTACTATTGAGAAGTCACATTTGGAGAAAGATTAAGCAGACACTGGAATTTTATTAACAACGAAGGATTCATAATAATGAGGAGAAAGAAATTAACAGAATTCAGCACAGACTATTTATTGGAAACAAGGGAAACAAGACAATTTCCAGAGTCCATTTCAGCAGAGTAATTAAAGGGTAAATAATAATGGATGCAAAAAGCAGGGCTCACTGCTTAACTCTAATACTGGAAGGATCTCTCAGGTGATTAGATTTGACAAGTAAATAATAAGCTGCTTCCACATCACCTAAATGCATTACTACTATAAGAAAAAAGAAAATATGTTAAGCTCAAACTATTTTTCAGGTCTTCAAGCTACATATAGTCTGAAATTTTGATTGATTACATTACAACTTTACAGATGGTTGAAAGAAAAAGAAAGGAATAATAATTCACAGAATTTTCTACATGAAACCATAATTGATAAGTGCAAGAGTGGAAACACAAATACTAACGACAAGAAAATCAAAAACATGATATATTAGCTTGAAGTGTAATTCTGCTCAGTCAAATTACCTCTGTTCTCTGTTCCTTTTTTCTTGTCAGCTCCAACTTTAGTATCACGTGAAACAAGACTCCAATGCACCAGGGCTCCAGAAGACTGCCCACAGTATCTAATTGTTTTGAGTAAGCAGCCTCTCCCTTTCTTCAAGAACCTCCTCTGTTCAGGTATCAGTCTCCTTGGCTCGGGTTGCCTCATCCTAGACTCCATTGTTGGCCACATCCTGGAATCCTTCGCCAACCTCATCCACTTTGTCTTCTTCCTTACCTTTCTCCTTGCCAACACCCTCCACCTCAGGGATAGGCTTTGGAGGAATCGAGCTTGGTCTCTCCATCCCCAACCCATCATAGATAGCCGGGTCACAGCAAGTGGTGTACTTTGAAGTGTCAAGATCCGGGTAGTCCTGGAGAAATTTAATCCACATATCCTTCAGACCCAGCTTGAAGGCTCTGACGTCGTAGCTGGTTGCCAGTTTCCCCAACTCAAGACTCTCTAGATTCTCAGCCACGGCATGGGCCTTGGCCTTCTCGATAGCGTCCTCCCAAGCCGACTGTAGTAGACTCAGTTCCCTCTTGAGGTTGGCCTGCTCCTTTGCATATTTAGAAGCCTCCTCCCGAGCTGTGACAACCTCCTCCCAGGCCCTGGCAGCTTCATCCCGAACATGGGCAGTTTCCCCTTTGGCCTTCTGAGCCTCTGATTGCGCTTCATTCCTTTCCTTCCGGATCAGATTTTCCATCTGGACACACGCATCCTTCTCCTTCTTGAGGCCATCCACCTCGACCATGAGCTTCTTCACAGAGTCATGAAGTCTCTCAATCTCAGTATGCTGCTCAGTGATTTTATTCAAGTAGGTGGAGGCCTCTGTGGAAGAACGGGAGGCACGGTTGATTGCCTCCACAAAGAAAGGGAACAACCTGGCCATGGCACTACACAGGAAATAAGAACAAGTTAGTACGGTTGGGAATCAAAAACACAAGAAGGCAATATACAAAGTTCAGGCACATACCAGAAAGCAGAATCTGTAAACTTCTTGTCATCAAACTCAGCCATAGCCTTACAATCAATGGGGAGTTGGGCAAGCATGGACCATACTTGAGACACAAAAGGATCATTGATGACTGACGATTTCTCTGTCAAGTTCCACTGGGGAACAAAATTTGGCAACGCTGGAGACTCAGCAGTATATCCTTCTTCCTGAGCCATTTGAGATGTGCCCTCCCTGGGGTCCGCCCTTGGTTTCTTCCTGCTTGGGTCCAACAAGTTGGCCCTCCTGATCTCCTTCCCGCATTTCTCTAATCTAAAAGAAACACTACATCAAAGAGGTGAGCTTACAAGAGCATAGCAAGTTAGACCTCCCCCACCCCCAAAAAAACGAAAAAAAGAAAAAAGAAAAAGAGAGAGAAATAAGATCAAGGAAAATATAACAAGCATGGTAAATCTTTATGAATGAAAAATAAGGATGCAATGTCATAAAATAAAGCAGATCAATCAATGGTTATTAAAGAGAGAATTCTTGAGTAATTTAGATTCTATTAGGTCAAGGTCTTTGATTGTAGTAAGCAAAATTGTGAGGCATAAACACGCTCTTGTATATATAGGAATGATCTAGAATGTGGGACCCAAGAACAAGGCAGCTACTTCATGATATTTGAGCGAGGCTTTGGAATTCATCACCAGTCCTAGAATTTCCCAGACTTCAAAGAAACCCACCTTCCGGACTAGTAAGGCCTTGGTCATCCAATATCTAAACCCCTACCGGAAGGGTGATAATCACATCGGTTCACATTCCTTTTCTTCCTCTTCAAAGTTTGGTTATGAATTTCTTTAGCCATCCCACCAAAAAAAAAAAAAAAAAAAAAAAAAAAAAGAGAGAAGGAAAACAGGGCGTTATCTCCCCACTCACCATTTCCTAAATCATTTTATTACCCTCAGCAATTCTTTGATTTTCTATTGCATGCACATGTTCATCAAAACATAAATGTACTCCAGAAATAGATACCGCAAGAATTCTTGAAAACAACAATTGCATATCATCAGCATGTGTAACCTATATCATGCACAACAAAGAAACAACAATTGCATATCATCAGCATGTGTAACCTATATCATGCACAAGAAAGAACTGAAATATAATTTGATAGGCCTCTTGTACTGCTAGTGTATACTCGCAAGCATAGAAAGAGGGCTTCAGTATCTGATGTGCAACAGTTGAGAAAGAAATTCGATTTGTGACAGAGACTGCTAAATAGGAATGGATATTGGGGGGGGGGGGGGGGTGGGGGATTCTGTTAAGGGAATAATTTAGGACACTATTTACTATTAGTATTGGGGAATGGAAGTATGTTAGGATCACCTATTGTTATCAAGGGAATTAAGGGTGGGAGATGTAGCTCTCAGGCAGCCGTAGGAATACCCATTGCAGATTGTGTTCTGGGTATTGAGTTCTTCAGTTCAGCAGTGCAGTACAATCCGTTGGTGTCGTGGATAGATTTGAAAGACGCCCTGGTTCAACAATTTCGGTTGGCGCAACTGAAGACACCCCAGGAGGCACTTATAACTCTTCAGCAGGTTGGCACCATCGCAAGATATCACAAAAACTTTTAAGGCACTCACAGCGGCTGCAGGTGCCATAAAAGAAGGGTGGCTTGAAGGTGCGCAGGGTTAAATGAGGAGATTAGGGTGGAGGTTAAACTGTTTGGGCCTAATATGCTGGGCCAAAAAAATGGATTTGGCCAAGCTGTGGCGACATGAAATTAGGTAACTAAACACCAAAAGAAAATACCTTGGCCCCAGCCCCCCAATTAAACCAAACCCAAAGCCCTTCACAATGATATGCTGATCTGGGCCCAACTAATGCAGCTGGACCACAGTCCAACCTAGGAAACAACGCAAACCAGAGAGGTCTATTGTTGCAGCGGCTCGATCGAACCAGAAAACAGTTGAACCGTCGTTTCTTCCTCTCAAAATTGAGCTGCAACTACCGCTGCGACTGGGAACCCCACCAGGTCTCGATGGCTGTCTCAGGAGATACATGAAAAGATGGACATAGGGGTGTGTTTCTGGTGTGACGCACCATAAACCAGGGGCCATCGATGCCCCTTTAAGCAACTGCGGTTGCTTCTGCTGCACGAAGAAGAGGACGCAGGACTGGCAGTAATAAACACGGAGATTGATAGTGAGGCAGGGGGTGTGGAAATTGCACCTATGACTGAGGTGGAACTCTCTAGCACTTCTCTAGTGGGGAACGGCTCACCGAAAATCTTGAAATTGCAAGGATAGATTAGTGGCTAGGAGGTGATGATCCTAGTCGATTGTGGTGCTACTCATAATTTCGTGGTCATGGAGTTGATGGGACCTCTGGGGCTGGAAGCACTTGAGAAAACATTACAGGTCATTCTAGGAAATGGAGGAAGCAGTAGGGGTTCAGGGGTGTGCCAGGATGTGAAAATCACAATTGGCGGGGTGAGTTTTGTGAAGGACATACTCCCATTCGATCTGGGCAGCATTGACATAATCCTCGGGGTTGATTGGGTATCAACCTTAGGCGAGGTAAGAAGTAACTTGTGCCTCCAGACCATGAGTTTCGAATGGCAAAGGGATATTGTAAGACTTTGCAGGATCCCACCCTACTGCAGATGGAGACGACCATGAATGGATGGTGGAAGAATATTCAGGCAGAAGGAGAGGGGTACTGGCTGCAACTGCAACTCACAGACTTGGAAGTTAGAAGGGCTCAGGAAGATTCAGCTGTAGTGGGGTTGCCAGATGAGTTCACACACTTGTTTGTGGAGGCCGTCGGGTTGCCACCTAAGAAATCCTACGACCATACCATCAGACTGGTGGAGGGCAGTAGACCACCAAATATACAGCCATACCGCTACCCACATTCTCAGAAGTAGGGGTGTCAATTTTCAACCCAAACCGTTAAAACCGGACCGAACCGGCCTGTTATAGCCCAAACCGGCCCGAACCGATTGTTAATGGGCCGTAATTGGGCTGAGCGTCCTCAGCCCGAACGGTTTTGGGCTGGCCCGGCCCAGCCCGTGTGCGGCCCGTCAGCCCGTTAGTCTTTTACATAAATAAAATTAAAATATTAAATGTAATTATTTTTTTTGGGTATTGTTCAAATGTAATTAATGATCCATCAATTTCGGTGTTTGAGACGTTGAAACTTGAGTTTGAGTAGTTGAGAATTGAGTGTTAACACGTTTAAGGTTTAAGTTTTAAGTTTTTAAATTTCAAAATTCATTTAGTTTTATTATTTAAATTTTAAAAGTCTTAATTGATAACTCTTAAGTCTAAATCTTAATCGTTAACTTTTTAATTTTTAAATTTCATTTAGTTTTATTATTTTAAAATTTTAAAATCTTAATTGATAACTCTTAACTCTTAATTCTTAATCTTAATCGTTAACGTTGTTTCACCGTTTACACATGATAGAAAAATCTAAATTCTTTATTTTTTTAGGGTGGAGGGTAGTTTGGATCAAGCTAATGCCATCACTTATCGTTGAATCTACTTGGAGTCTTCATCCTCTATCTTTTGTAGTTTTGTGTGTGAGAAACTAGGATTTGGAGTTGAGGAAAAAATAAAAATAAATTTCAATATTGATTTTTAATTTAGTTCAAAAAGTAAGCCAAACCGAATCCAAACCATTAGGCTAAACCGTTAGTCAACCCGAACCCAAACCGCACCGAAACCGTTATCTTTTAAATGGGCTGGTTTGGGTGGGGGGTTTCTCAGCCCGAAACCATTAGGCCCGGCCCGAAACCGCTCCAAACCGCTCCAAACCGCACCGTTGACACCCCTACTCAGAAGGATGCAGTTGGGAGGTTGGTATAGGAGATGTAGATTGCTGGATTTGATACGGCCCAGTGTGAGTACCTATTCCAGCCTGGTTTTGCTTGTACAAAAGAAGGATGGAAGATGGAGGTTTTGTGTCAACTATTGCAACTTAAATAAACTACCATTCCCAACAAGTTCCCAATTATAGTGATTGACGAGTTGTTGGATGAGTTAGGTGGAGCCACAGTACTCACCAAATTTGATTTGAAGTTAGGTTACTTCGCATGGCAGAGGGGGATGAGGAGAAGACGACATTCCACACTCATAATGGGCACTATGAGATCCTAGTAATGCCATTTGGGCTCTCGAACGCCCCAATCACATTCTAGTCACTTATGAACGAGGTATTCCAAAAGCACTTAAGAAAATTTGTTTTCGTATTTTTTGACGATATTTGGTGTATAGCAGATCCACGGAGGAGCATGTGGTTCATTTACATTCCACCTTTGTACTGTTGTCGCAACATAGCTTGATAATCAACTGGAAGAAGGGCTCATTTGGGCTGGGGACATTGGAATACTTGAGACACATCATCTCCAAAGAAGCAGTGGCAGTAGACCCACGAAAAATCAATATGTATGGTGGAGTGGCCCCATCCCCGAAATCTAAAGGCTATACGTGAATTTTTGGGTTGACCAGATACTAAGTAAAATTTTCAAGGCGGGCAGCACTCGTGTATTCGGTCGGAAAAGAGGCTGCTGTCCGTGACTTTGTATCCAGTTGTGACGCCTGTCAATGCAGCAAATATGAGGCCATGAAATGCGCTGGTCTCCTCCAACCTTTACCAATAGCGGAGCGCATTTGGGATGGTATGGCTTTTATTGGTGGTTTACCGAAGACCAGAGGTGGGGACACATTGCTTGTAGTGGTTGATCGACTATCAAAGTATGCACACTTCATTGCTCTATCTCACCCCTACTCTGCAAAGGATGGGGCTAATCTGTTCAAGAAGGAAGTCATCGGTTGAATGGGTTTCCTAGGTCCATCGTGTCTAACAGGGACCGCGTCTTCATTAGTAACTTTTGGACGGAGCTCTTCAAACTGGCTGGCACCTATCTGAAGTTCAACAGCCCACATCATCCTCAAACTGATGGGGGAAAAGAAGTGGTCAATTGCAGCCTCAAAATTTACTTGAGATGTTTCTGTGCTGGACAATCACGGGACTGGATTAATTGGCTACCATGGGCGGAGTATTGGCACAAAACAACTTTCTATTAAGCCACTAAGACGACTCTGTTTCAGGTTATGTATGGACGAGAACCACCCACTTTATTATGCTGGGAAGATGGAAGGAGCAGATTATGTCGATGTGTTCCTCCGTGAATGCAATCATGTGTTGGATGACCTCGAGTCAAATCTTCAAGTGGCCCAGGATCATATGCGTGCTTCAGCTGATCCAAACCGCTAAGAGGTGAGTTATCAAGTGGGAGAAGACGTCTTCCTCAAGCTCCAACCTCATCGTTTCCAGAAACTTGGCAAGCTACCCAATGAAAATGCCATTGCTTCCATGGGCCTCACCCAATCATTGAGCAAGTAGGACCAGTTGCTTATTGTCTTTGTTTGCCTGCTGATTCAAAAGTCCAACCGGTGTTCCATGTTTCTCGGTTGAAGTCAGTGGTTGGACAGCATATCAACCCCCGGCCACTTCCCTCATGCTTGGCGGTAGACGGCAAATTGCAGCTCACTCTAGAGGACTTGGTGGCCATCCGCTTCTCAGCTCAAGCAGTGTTGGAAGTACTGGTTAAGTGGAATGGGCTGCCTTCACGTGAAAAACACTTGGGAGGATTATGATGAGACAAGCTACCAGTTTCCAGATTTTCACCTTGAGGACAAGGTGAAACTGTTGGAATTGGATTTGAGACAGAAACTTCCAAATAAGAATGGATGTGGGAGGGGGGAGGGGAGGGATTGTTCTGTTAAAGGAATAATTTAGGAAACTAAATACTATTAGTATTGGGGAACAGAAGTAGGTTAGGATCAACGATTGGTATCAAGGAAATTAAGGGTGGAAGCTGTTGCTCTCGGGTAGCCATAGGAATACCTACTGCAGCTTGTGTTCTGGGTATTGAGTTCTTCAGTTCAGCAATTAATAAAATCTAATACTATTACTATATTTCTGTTAATGTTTTGCCATTGTAAAGCTACTGAGTTTAGGGCTTAACATAATTATATTAAAACAAAAACATCAAACCTTATATAACTTCCAGAAAATAGGTTCAAATCTACTCACCAAGACGACCAATCCAAATATCCAAATTACTTAACACACTTGGAGGGATATAAACATGTTGAACAAATTCTTTTCAATATATATGTACTAACCATAGAAATTCCTCCAGTAGTGCTTGTGATGATAATCTACCTAAACATCCTTACTGGTTAATGCCAAGAGTCAAACAAGTCTAAGTGTAAATGTTATTAACAATAGAGAAAGAGGTCCATCTATTACTTTATTCCCAAATTTCAAAATCTTTGATAAGGCTACCATTACAAGCAGCAACATTCATTAACAGTGAAGGATGAGCAAATAAATAATGAGGAGAAACAAATTAACAGAATTCAGAACAGGCTAAAGAATATTTGAAAACCAAGGAAAACAAGACAATATCTCAAAGCCCTTTTAGCAGTCTAATTGAAGGAATGATCTCAAGTACTTCGAACTGAAAAATAAATAATAAGACACTTTCACATCACCCAAATGCATTACTATTGTGAGAAAAATGAAAATATATTAAGCTCAAACTATTTTTCATGTCTTCCGATACTTTTTCTGTAGACAGTTCCAAAGCTTGGTTGATCCCAAGAAAGGAATAATATAATTCATAGAATTTTTTAGATGAGACTATAATTGATAATAAGTGCAAGAGTGTAAACACAAAACTAACCGCAAAAAAAAATTGTAAACATGATATAGCAGCTTGAAGTGTAAATCTGCTCTATCAAAATTACCTTTGTTTCTTCCTTTTTTTCTTTTCCTTGTCAGCTCCATTTTTAGTATCAAGTGAAGTAAGACTCCCAATGCATATTGTGTGCCACTATTGAGGCGTAAAACAAAAAGAAAGAGATAAACCAAACAGATCTGTTGAAGAAGGAAAAGTATTTCTGACTTTTGAAGAATTTTAGGTGAAGAGATCATCACTTAACAGATAAACCTGAAATGTTACTGGTATGTTTGTAATCTAAAAATTTATGGGTAATAGCAGTAATTGTTTCCAAACAATTCCTGTAAGTGCAGCTTCTTGGTGGAAACATAGAGTGTACCAAGGTAACAAGACAAATTTCCAAAAGGCCTTTTAGCAGTCTCACTGTTTAACTCTTTTCTAAATAAATTAAATTCCAATTACTCTTATCCAACTAACTTAATTGTGATTCACAAGGATAGATCTCAGGTCATTACAATTAACAGGTAAATTAAAAATAAGTCCGTTCACATCAACCAAATGCAATAGTGTCATGTGAAGAATGAAGATCCATTAAGCTTAAAACTAAAGTACATTTCTTCAACCTACTTTTCCTTTATTTGGAATGCCAAAAACTTGAATTTTGATTGATTTCATTACGACTTTAGATGGTTACAAGAACCAAGAGTGTTAAAACACAATTCAATGATGTAAAAACAATTCTAGACATAATATATTAACTTGAAGCGTAAATCTGCTCAACCAGATTACCTTTGTTTCTTCCTTTTTTTTCTTTTCTTATCAACTCCACCTTTCGTATCAAGTGATATGAGACTCCCAATGTATACTGCCTCCATCTGGTAACGAAACCTAAGATGATTTGCCCTTCCTTTATGGGCATCATAAAGCACCATATTTCCTGAAATCCCTTCACTACCCTGACCTATCCGGAGTAGAACTTCACCCTTCTTTGAATAGCACATAGGCATGATGTAATTTAGAGAATTCCCTAACACCAATGGCTGTTCGATTATGAACTGTTTCTCCCAGGAGTCCCTCACCCCATAATCTTTCATCACCCAAAACTCAACACGCACTTTGGAAAAGTGACAGAGCATGCAAAGCTGGTTTTTTTCTCCTAGAACCCCGATGGTAATGTAGAATTTATCTTCCACAAGATCATCATCCTCAAGATCATCAGACAGAGGCACCTCCCGAAGCTCATCTTCCACAAGATTAGGCAGAGGTACCTCCCGACGCTCATCATCTCTAATGTCAATAGCAACAATAACGGGACCACTAGACACCCAATGAAAAGCAGAATTTGTAAAAACCCCGACTGGGTTTTGGATGTCAAATTGGGGAATGCCCTCAATTATTCTCCATGAGTTGCTACTAAGAGAATACACCATCATGTGGAAGCCGTTGTACTCATCATCATCCACAGCGATAATCACAACCCTTATCACCAGGTAATCGTCGGTGGTAGGGTGGTACCCTAATCGGTAACCGGTGTGAGGGGCGTCGGCAATAGCGGGGGGAAAATCTTTTCGGGGGCGGGGGCCCCCGGGGGGTGGGTGGGGGGGTTGAAAAAAAAGGTGGGGGGGGGGGGGGGGGGGGGGGGGGTGTGGGTTTTATATTAAAAACATACCAAAAAAAAAAAAGGAGGGGACACAGGTAAAAAAAATTTTTTTTTTCTTCTTCCCCCTTTTTTATAAAAAAATTCTTCTCCTCCCCCCCCCCCCTCCTCTTTTTTTTTTTTTTCTTGTGGGTTTTGTGTTTTCTCTTCCTCTCCTTTTTTTTTTTGGTGGTAATCTTGTATTTAGTGATTGAACCGAACCGGTTTGTTTTGGTTCATGTGGTTCAAGTCTTATTATATTAAGGCTGGGGTTTTGGTTCGCACGAGTTATGCAAACTCGGTTTTTCCCGATTTTGATTTGCTCTCTGCTACGGGTTCTTGAAGCATCTTGAGGGTTTCGTTCATGGCGTTCGTCTTCGATCTTCTGTACCTATGGTTCTAGGTGGTTGTTGATCATGGAAAGATAGGGCTTCTGATCGTATGAGCAAGGCGATCGTTCGATGGTCTTATGAGAACCAGAGACATTGTATTACAGGTTATATGTTCCTTGCTGTTCTTCTTCTTTAGTTTGTAATCACCCAAACCTATAGTGGATTGGATTCACACTCGAGTCCCGGAGACGTAGGCTTAATAGCCGAACTCCGTCATCAGTTGATTGTCTTCTCTGTTTCTCTGTTTCGTTTTTACCCTTGTATGATTGGTCCGAAACGATTAGGGCATGAGGAATTTTGACCTTGCGATCACAGATTGGCATCAGAGCTAAGTTAATCATGGTCCCTGCTTCGTTTAGGTTTTGTGAAATCAATTAAACCCTAAATTGTGAAGATAGTCTATACGGTTAAGATTGTAACATGTTGTTCTAAATTTTCTTTAATTTCTTTCGCTGCCGACATTTTCTGTTATATGAATGATTATGTTGTTTGTATAATTTCCATTCAAGTTCTGTCATAAGTATGAACGTATGAAATTGATTCTCATCTCATATGTTTGGTATGTGATATGACTCTGATTCGGGTTATATAAATCTCTGTTATATTTTCATATAACTGTTTGTTTGCTCTGTTAAGTGTTTAGAATCTGTTAAGGAAACAATCTGAGTATAGATATATGATTCTGATATGTCTTTGGCTGTAATTAATCTCATTTAATCTTGAATTTCTCATTATAATATATGCTGTCTAATTTTTCTGTGTTAGTATTGATCTAATACTTGGTATGTATTGATCTGTGGTGTTAACATCTGATTATTAGGCTGCTGTTTTTATAATTTGTATAAACTGAGACTATTCCTTTTTGTGATTAATTAATATTGATTATTTAACACTTTGTTAGAATAATCTTCATTTTTCGGAATTGATTAATCAAGCATTGTGAATTGGATTCTTATATATACTGATTAGTGTTTTGGACCGGGTTCAAAGTGGAGCCCATAAAGGGTTTAAGTCTACCAGGGGAGGATACACCTCCCAGTGTGGTTAGTGTTATAACCACAGGCTCTAGTAGAGCTGTAGGACTAGGGAGGGACCCTAGTTACCTAAGTTTGGATACTCCTATGGGGAGTTCCAGGGTAGACATTGAGAAGTTCGATGGAACTGGGGACTTTGGGATTTGGAAGAGGAAGGTTCGAGCCTTAATGGCTCAACAAGCTCCTAAGATCAATTGATGACCCAGATGCTTTCTTTGAAAGTATTGATCCAGTCTTGAGGACTGAAGTGATGGAGAATGCAATTGGATGCATGCTCTGGAACATCACAGATGGGGTCATCAGGTGTCTTGATGATGAAGACAACACCCCTATAAAAGTCTGGAACAAGCTTGAGCAGATATACCAGAAGAAGAATCTAGGTAACAAAATTTATTTAAAGGAGAGGTTGTATGGGTTTAAGATGGACCCTACAACTACCCTTGACAAGAACCTAGATATATTTAAGAAGCTTATTCAAGACTTAGCCAATACAGGTGAAAAGACTAAATTGGAAAATCAGGACTTGTCTATTATCCTATTGAATTCATTACATAATGATTACCTTGTTGTGAAGAACTCAATCAAATATGCATGTCAAAACATTTCCCTAGAACAATTGATTGATGCCTTAAAGAATAGGGAGTCTGAACTATTGGCTTCTGGTAAGACTAAGGGCAGTGGGGAAAACCTGTTTGTAAAGGGCAAGGGCTCTTACAAACAAGGGAGACCAAAAGGAAAAGGGAAAGTTATTGAAAGCCATGAGTCTAACAATAAGAATAATAATGGGAACAACAAGTCTGAAACAAACCTCAAGAGATGCTTCTTTTGCAAGAAAGTAGGACATTTTAAGAAAAACTGTTTGCTTATAAGAGAAAGATGAAGGAATTGGAGAATACCCATTCTCGATATGCCTGGACCCAAGAATGGTCAAGCCAATGTCTATGAAGACATCAAGTGAGGTGCTTACCATTTCGAGGTTAGTAGGCAAGAAGGATGGATTTTAGATTCAAGGTTGTACATATCACATGTGTCCACACTTACACCGGTTTACACACTTGTCCGAGTTGAATAATGCCAAAGTTATGATGGGTAATGATGATTTATGTGATGTAGTTGGTATTGGTTCTGTTGAATTGTTAAATCACAATAAATCTGTTTTTACATTACATGATGTTAGATACATACCTGACTTAAAGAGAAACTTGATTTCAATTAGTAGCCTTGACAAAGGCTTGGATTTGTAACTTGTATCTCTCGGGGGTAGTCTGCATCGTATCTAAGGGATCTCATGTATGTTTAAAGGGCATTTCTCAGTCTGGTTTGTATGTTTTTGATGGTAGTACATTCCTTAATAATATCTCCAATACTTGTTGTCCGTCAAGTGAATCAAATATCACTAGTGTGTGGCATGCTAGGCTAGGACACATAAGCAATAAAGGAATGCAAGCTCTAAGTAAACAAGGCCTGTTTGGCAAGGATGTCATTGATAACTTAGAGTTTTGTGAGTCATGTGTCTTAGGTAAGCAAGCACCGGTTAAGCTTTGGAGCCGGGTCTCACTTATCCGGGGATATATTAGAGTATGTACATGCTGATTTGTGGGGACCTGCTTCAGCCTTGTCTTATGGTAGAAATTCTTATTTCTTATCCCTTGTTGATGACTACTCAAGGAAGGTGTGGATCTTCTTATTGAAGACCAAGGATGAAACTTTTGAAAAGTTCAAGTATTGGGTTGCTTTGGTAGAAAACTTGAGTGATAAGAAAGTCAAAACATTAAGGATCGACAATGGATTAGAATTTGTTAATGAAATGTTTAATGGATTTTGTAATGATAAAGGGATTCAAAGGCATAGGACTGTTAAATACACCCCTCAAAAAATGGTATTGCTGAAAGAATGAATAGGACAATTTTAAACAAGACTAGATGTATGCTCATCAGTTCAGGGGTACCTAAGGGTTTCTGGGGTGAAGCTGTTACAACAGCTGTTCACCTAATCAATAGGAGTCCCTCTGTTACCTTAGGGTTTAAAACCCCTGAGGAAATGTGGTGGGGTAAACCTCCCAGTCTTAGTTACCTCAGGGTGTTTGGGTGTGAATCCTTTGCTCATCAGAGTATTGGAAAATTAGAACCCAGGAGTAAAAAGAGCATCTTTCTAGGTTATCCTGAGGGGGTGAAAGGATACAAGCTATGGGATAGGACTGTGCCTGGTGTTAAGACCTTTATTAGTAGGGATGTTCTCTTTAGGGAGAGTGTGTTCCCTTGTCTTTCCATTGACAATACCAACTTGAATCCACTTGATCAAAGAATGACAGACTTCACTCAATTCGATTTAGGGCAGGCTGATGTTTTCTTAAGTCCTGCTCAGACTCTTGATTTTAGTATACCAAAAGTACCCTTGACTTCCCCTCAACCTAGCTCTGGTAATAAAGAGTCTGAGGTTGTAGTTTCTGAGAGTGAGAGTGGGCCATTGCCCTCTCCTGAGTCTTCTACTGGTAAGGTGGAAGAAGTTCCTGATTTGAGTAGTTACCAATTGGCCAGGGATAGAGCTAGGAGAATGATTAGGCCACCTAGAAGGTTTGTAGCCAACTTTGCACATGAGACTGATATTTCTGTCTCCTCGATATTGGGTTAGAAGAACCTAATTCCTATGAAGAAGCTTTGGGTTCCAAAGATAAAGATTTATGGGTTCAAGCCATTAATGATGAATTAGATTCATTAAATAAGAACCAGGTTTGGGAATTAGTTCGAAGCCCAAGGATCAAAGGTTATTACCTTGTAAGTGGATATTTAAAATCAAAGATGATGGAATTGATAATTCCAAAAGATATAAGGCCGGACTTGTTGCAAAAGGTTTTGTTCAAAGAGAAGGGGTGGATTATGATGAAATTTTCTCTCCGGTTGCCAAGTATAAGACTATAAGGTTGTTGTTGTCCCTTGTTGCTCGTAACAAAATGACAATAGAGCAATTGGACGTGAAAACCGCCTTTCTTCATGGCAATTTAGAAGAAAGGATATATATGCAACTACCTTTAGGCATCTCGGCAGCTGGAGATGAATCACAAGCTTGCTTGTTGAAGAAATCTCTCTATGGACTTAAACAGGCTCCTAGGCAATGGAATAAACGTTTTGATTCATTTGTGTTGAGTGTAGGGTTTAAGAAAAGTGTTTATGACAGCTTGCCTATATTTTCTCATTTCGGATTCTGTTGTGTTATATCTTATACTTTATGTTGATGATATATTGATTGCTTGTGTTGATTCTAGTCTCGATTCAAGATGTTAAGAACAAGCTGAAATCTGAATTTGAGATGAAGGAACTTGGGACAGCCAAGAAAATTTTAGGGATTGAGATTCATAGGGATAAGGGGGAGGATACTATGTTCATTGGTCGAGGTTATATTTATTGAAAGTGCTTGAGAAGTTTAACATGCTTGATTGTAAACATGTAAATGTTCCTTTAGCCTCACATTTTAAACTCTCAAATGATCATTGTCCTAAGAATAATTTTGAAAAAGATGAAATGTCAAAGATCCCTTATTCTAGTCTTTTAGGTTCTCTTATGTATCTTATGATATGTACTAGACCCGATATTGCTCATGCTCGTTAGTGTATTGAGTAGGTTTATGTCTAACCCCGGTAAAGAACATTGGCTTGCTCTTAAGTGGCTTTTAAGGTATTTGAAAGGTACTGTTCATAAAGGTCTAGTGTTCAAGTCCACACCTGGTGATCTTATTCTTGAAGGATATACTGACTCGGATTATGCTAGTAATATAGATAACAGGAAATCATTATCTTCTTATTTCTTTCGTTATCCGGTAATTGCATCAGTTGGAAGGTGCAACAACAGCCTATAGTTGCTCTCGTCCACTACTGCGCAGGCCGAGCTTGTTGCCGCATCCGAATGTGTTAAAGAAAGTATATGGTTGAATGGTTTGTTATGTGAACTTGGTATTTTGAAGATTAAACCTGTTGTCTTTGTTGATAACCAGAGTGCTATCTTCTTATGTAAGAATCCTGTTTATCATGATAGAACCAAGCATATAGATATTAAATACTTCTTTCTCGGGGATAAAATAACCGATGGTTCACTTTTAGTTGAAAAGGTAAGTACTCGAGCATAATCCTCGCAGACTGTGGTACTAAGTCATTGCCTCTTTCTAAATTTTTACATTGTCTTGATTTGTTGGGAATTGGTAATGTTGTCTTTTAGTACATATGTTCTGTAAGTTTTTTGAGTTGTATATTACTTGTTTAGATTGTGGTGTGTGTCTTGTGGTTATTTGTTTGTTTATCGTGTTTGCATTTGTTGCGGTTTTTAGGGGAGATGCTGCCCAAATTTTTATAACTCTTATTCTGTTTATCTCGTTTTGGGATATATGCCCGGTGTGTGCATGTTTGCTCTTCATTATTGTATGAGTGAGTTATGAGTTATGAGTTATGTTTAAGGTTTTCTCTACCTGGTGCAGTCTGTTGCATGGTATATCTGCATGGAGTCATTAGTGTTGCATGGTTAGTGTGTCTAGGTATTTTGCATATTCTTTATTTGTTTTGTACTATGTTTTCTTTTGTCTTGTGTGTGCAGGTATACGTGGACGATGACGGTCGCATCCAATTCACTATAGTTAGTTCTTTGGGGATACAGATTAAGGGGGAGAATGTTGGGGTAATCTGGTAATCTTGTATTTAGTGATTGAACCGAACCGGTTTGTTTTGGTTCATGTGGTTCAAGTCTTATTATATTAAGGCTGGGGTTTTGGTTCGCACGAGTTATGCAACTCAGTTTTTCCTGATTTTGATTTGCTCTCTGCTACGGGTTCTTGAAGCATCTTGAGGGTTTCGTTCATGGCGTTCGTCTTCGATCTTCTCTGTACCTATGGTTCTAGGTGGTTGTTGATCATGGAAAGATAGGGCTTCTGATCGTATGAGCAAGGCGATCGTTCGATGGTCTTATGAGAACCAGATACATTGTATTACAGGTTATATGTTCCTTGCTGTTCTTCTTCTTTAGTTTGTAATCACCCAAACCTATAGTGGATTGGATTCACACTCGAGTCCCGGAGACGTAGGCTTAATAGCCGAACTCCGTCATCAGTTGATTGTCTTCTCTGTTTTCTGTTTCGTTTTTACCCTTGTATGATTGGTCCGAAACGATTAGGGCATGAGGAATTTTGACCTTGCGATCACCCTCTCTAATCTTCTCCTTTGCCTTCTCCCCCGCGGGGGGGGGGGGTGGGTGTTGGGGGGGGGGGGGGGGGGGGGGGGGCGTCTCAAGGGGGTTCTGGCCCCCTCCCCCCACCCCCCCCCCCCCCGCCGCCCCGCCCCCCCGCCGCGGCCGCCCCACTCTTCAGTGCCTTTTCTTTCAAAATCGATTACAGCATTTAATGGGTTTACAAAAAAAAAAAAAATTACAGCATTTAATGCTGAGAAAAACAAAGATTGACACCCAGCCTTAAAGGCTTCTATCTTCCCGAGAAGAGTCTCACATTTCTCGATTTTGGCTGAACCGATAAGATACCAGCCAAGATTTGGATACCAACCTGATACTCATGTATCCGAATGGAGATAAATGAAAAAGGTTAAAAGTTTTCTTTTTTATGTTTAGTTGTAATGAGGCACGTGTAATTAAGGGTGTCGATTCGGTACGGTAACGGTAATTCGGTATGGTATGGTACGGTATTAAATTTGAAAACCTCAAACCATAACCGTACCGTACCATATTTAAACGGTACGGTATGAAAACGGTAATTTAAAAAACGGTACGGTATGAAACCGGTATGAAATCGGTATGGAAAAACGGCACGGTTCGGTATACGGTGCGGTTTTATTACGGTATTGTATGGGAACATACCAAGTTTGAAACATGCAAAAAAGCACGATGTGAATTATAATAAGCATACATCAACGTACAGTGACTTATACAACCACACTACCACAACCAGTGCATAAATTCATAACATCCTTCCCCACTCTCCCTTTCTGAGTACTCTCGCATCTGTGTCTCGACCCACTGTTCTTCTTCTAATCCAAATAAAATTACCTACTGGAAGTACAATTTCATCAACTGGAAACAGATAAGAAGAGAAAGACCTACATATAATATAAGTGCTTAAGCTCTCACTTATTAATAAGAAGTGGATCAAGAACAGTAGATGGATTGAAGAAGCAGCAGCAAGCAAATGACTGTTGCAATGAAGCCGGCGATAAGAGCTCAAGTTACTCTGTCGCAGCACTTGGGAACTTGACCACAGATAGGCAACCAACCAGCGTGGCTATTCCCTTTGTTACCCACATATGCAATTGCTAAAGCTGCTGAAATGCTTGAGCTGAGCAACATTGCCATGATCTACAAAATCCCATAAAAGAGCAATTTCATTAAATCTATCCATTTTTCAAATTCACAAACTCAAACCAAGAACAGAGGAGTTGAATTACCACATCAAGTGCCACAACCAAGCGCCAAAGGAGACTCTTTGGGAAGGAAAATAACCAGCAACCCATAAACACTAACAATGGCATTCGTTAATTGTAACCTCTCTGTTATCTCCTTCGTTGATGCAGAGAAGCTTGAAGCCATCAGCATAAGCCTGCAGCAAATGACCATAAACATCAAAAGCAGGTTCCAAAGGACATCAAACTCGATGCCAAACAAGGGAAAGTAGGCTCAAACATGTTGATATACATAAGAGCTAACATCAAAATTCATGAATATTTCATCAACAATTACCTTGTAAATAAGTATTCTAAGCAATCCAAGGGCACCAGCAAGGTGACAATCTGCCCACCGAACCAGAAAAAGAAACAAATGCGCAACAAGCTATAAGACAATCTCAACAACGCCGCCCGCTTCTCTCTGTTCTTCTCTTCGATTGTGACGAACAAAGGAAAGTTAGTGTTTAGAATTAGGGGTTTAGGGTTATAGTTATGCGGTATACGGTATGAAAAAGGGGATTCGGTATTCGGTTTAGCGGTACGGTAAACGGTATTTACCAATGGTATGACGCCGTTTACCATAACCGTACCGTACCGAATGACCAAATTCGGTAACGGTACATACCGTACCGAATTTCGAAACGGTACGGTATGGTACGGTTTAAACGGTTCGGTACGGTATGGTTTAACGGTTTTTTAACCATATTGACACCCTTACGTGTAATATGCTTTTTTTTTTTATGAGTCATTTTTATCTCCAGCCCTTGAGGTTTGGCACAGATCACTTTTAATCCACTTTAAGTTTTTTTTGTTGCATGGTTTGTGTAGTTTCAAAAAATAATTAAATAAGGACATTCTTAGCATAAATTGTTAGTTTCATAAATTTTGTGACGAGAATACGTTGTGTCTTTTAGATTTTTTTATTTTAATTTTAATCTAGATACTATAAAATAAATAAATAATAAATTTACCGGAAGACTTCTTCTTCATCATCGCCACCGTCTCCAGTATAGCCACTGCTGCTGCCACCACCTCCGCTTCCCTTCCTCCAGACGATGAGGTAATACTTGTGGGTCAGAGCTTGGGTGGACTTTGCATCTCAGTAGCCATGGAGAAGTTCCCTCACAAGATCTCCGTCTCTGTTTTCGCCTTTGCGCTGATGCCCAGTCCAAACTTCACTTTTTCCAATCTTATTGAAAAGGTAAACCCACCACTTATACTCTCACGAAAGTAATCATTTCGCCAAGCAGGTGATAGGCAGAATGTTGCTAATTGAGATAAAGATAAGAGGTGATTTTTCTTATTATTAATTTTCGATTTACAGTACCAAAAAAGAGTGGGTTCCGATTCAATGGATACACAGTATTGGGTTGCTAAAGTAGCCGACAAAGCACCAACTGCAATTTTGTTTGGGCCGGAGTTCTTGGCCACAAAGCTCTATCAGCTCTGCCCTCCAGAGGTAACCACTGATGCAATTAAAGCATGATGATTTGCAGAATGTTTAGGATTTTACAGTGAATTTGCTTTATGGGTATCAGGATCTGACACTAGCAAAGATGCTGGTGTGACCCATGAGTTTGTTTGGCAATCATCAAAAACTTCTCAAGGAAGTAACGTTGTCCATGGTGAAATAGGAAACGGTTAACTGCATATACATTGTGTGCCAGGAAGATAATGTGCTGGACGAGGATTCTCAGCGGAGGATAATTCACGATAACTCGGTGACGGAGGTCAAGTTCACCGGTGAGGGAGGTGGCGGCGACAGTAGTGGCTATGTTGGAGACGGTGGCGATGAAGAAGAAGAAGTCTTCAGGTAAGTGCCGATGATTATTTATTATTTATTTATTTTATAGTATCTATTTTAGTAGATTAAAATTAAAATAAAGAAAATCTAATGGACACAAGGGTATTTTTGTCGTAAAGTTTATTTAACTAATAATTTATGTTAAACTTGTCCTTATTTAATCATTTCTTGAAACTACAGGGGAGCCATATGCAAAAGAAAACTTTAAGTGGATTAAAAGTGACTTGGACCAAACCTCAGGGGGTTCAGATGAAAATTACCCTTTTTTTTTATTTAATAATGTTTGATGTGCTCTTGAATAAATTTTTATTCTTTATTTTTGTATAATTTAAAACTTTTTATGTTTTTAATTTCACTGGAGTTTCTGTTTTTTCTTAAACGCTATCTTAAATAAAGGTCTACACAATCAACCACCGTTTAGGACAATTTCAAATTAATGTTTCGAATTCAAATGATTTTTTACTATGGTCAAAATACCCTTATGTGTTAAAATGATTCAAATGCCCTTTTATTATTAAAACATGTTTTCAAAGTTTAGTCTCTGAACAAGGAATACAAAGACAATGTATTATGAGTTGTAACTTTGACAACCACAACAAATAGAAAAGCAACCATACCTTCACTAAGATTTTTTGGATCGCCTCCAAATCAGGATCTCTATCAAAACACGGTGCAAGTTCTTGAAGTTGCGTTTCAGTATTGGGAAATTAAATTGGTGCTTCTTGGTAATGTAAGGGTTGTTTGAGCAGCAGGACCAGCATGTGACACATATGCATCGCTTGAACTAACATGACTATTGTTTCCAGCAGTGGGTACTTCATGGTTGTGTTTTCCCTTGTATGTTGTATCACAGGTTTGAGATCATGAGAGGCTCTTTCGACATGATTCGCATATGATATGTTTCTTTAAAGTACAAACACATCAAATCATGGATGTTGAGTATTCAATTTTCCAGCCTAATGTTTTTGGTGGCATTAAACTTTTAATTTCATTCATTGAACTCAAAAGCTTTTTAGTAAATTATTTTCCTTATATTAGTGAACCATTTTAAACTAGATACACAAATTTGTATTCAAACGAAAAAGAAGCATCAAGGAGACAATAAGATTATAGTCATTCAATTTAGTTATCTTATAAAAAAGTTTCAAATCATTCTGGAGAATTGAATGGGGAGCTAGAATTCTTCATAAATGAGCAAGCCAATTTAAGTCTCTTAAAATTTGATATTAAAGCTCACAATTGAAGTTTTTGTTTATCAAGGCAGATTCTCCTTTCTATTATTTTTCGATTAAGAATTGAGTGTTTGATAAAATAAATGCACATTGCTTGTACATTGGATTTATTATTATTATTATTATTATTATTATTATTATTATTATTATTATTATTATTATTATTATTATTTAATGGGTCAAACACTTGGATTTATTATTATTATTATTTAATGTTTGACCCATTTAAAATGGGCTAAAATTCTGATTGACTCACTTATGTAGGATAAATTACAAATGGCTCACAACTTAATGGTTGGGGTTAATGCTGAATTAAATCATAATGCTAAATGACCAAAATACCCTTTAACAAAATTTAAAGAGAGAAAATTGCCAAATGCCCTTATCTGACTAAATATCCCTTCATGTCGGTGGGTGAAGGGGACCTTGCTTGCTGGATATCACACCTTGTCGAAAACCACCCACGAGGTCGTGCTCATATTTTGGATTCTCGAAATTGAATTTTTCAATTTTTTCTTTGTAGATTTGTCTATGGATCCATCACCTCTTTATCGGTGGCAACGGATTTCTGCGGCTTGACAAAAAGGGGGTTTAGGCTTGTTCTTCATGGTGTGAGATTCCTCTTTTATGAAGTTGGTTACCATGAGCTTGATCTAGCTTGTTCTTTGACGAAAGTGACCCCATGCTTGTGCAACTACTCAACAGATTTCTATGGAAATTGTGGAAATTTGATGTTTTTTGTTCTGTTGGTGCTAAACTTCAGTGATGGTGTGATAGTTTTCGATAATGAAGATCCAAAAAACAAGCAACTGAACTCTTTTTTGTAGGCAGCAAGGTGGGATTGGTGTAGGGGTGTCAATTTTCAACCCGAACCGGTGCGTTATAGCCCGAACCGGCCCGAACCGAACCTTAATGGGCTGTGTTTGGGCTGAAGACCCTCAGCCCGAACGGTTTCGGGCTGGGCCGGGCTAGCCCGTGTGCCGCCCGCTAGCCCGAACCGGTAGGCCCGAACCCCAGCCCGTTAACCCGTTTGAATAAATAAAAAATAAAAAAAAAAAAAAACCCTTATTCCTTACGGTTATGGCGCATTAACTCATTGTTCAACTTCAACTCACCCCACGTTTCATATTCTTGAGAATTTAAATTTTAAATTTCAAAATTTTCATTATTTTAATTTTTAAATTTTACCAAAACGGTAGCAAACCCTATTTGGCTATTTCATTTAATTTTAGAAACCTACCGCCTTAGTTTTCATTTAATTTTAGAAACGCCACGTTTCATATTCTTGAGAATTTAAATTTTAAATTTCAAAATTTTCATTATTTTAATTTTTAAATTTTACCAAAACGGTAGCAAACCCTATTTGGCTATTTCATTTAATTTTAGAAACCTACCGCCTTAGTTTTCTACCAAAAACAAAAAAGAACCTAATGCCTTAATTCTTTAATCGGTTAATCCTAACCGTTTCTGCCTTTCTGGTTTCACTTTTAGTTGCAGAATTTCTTTCACTGTTTCGTAAAGGATTTTCACTTTTACAATTTTACTTTCTCTGTTCAGCTACTTTCACATTTTACCACTCTCTAGCAAATCTATTTCTTATCACAAGTAATTTTAAGTTGAGCCTTCATATAAATCTAATTTCATTGGGTGAAGATTGTAAGGTTGACCTACAAATGATAGAAGAATCTAAATTTTTTATTTTTTGGGGTTGGGGGTGTTTGGATCAAGGCATCAAGCTAATGCCATCACTAGATTTACTTGGAGTCTTCTTCCTCTCTCTATCGTAGTTTTTTGTGTGAAGAGTTGAGGAAAAATAAAAATAAGTTTCAATATTGATTTTTAATTTAGTCCAAACCGTTAGCCCAAACCGAATCCAAACCGTTAGCCCAATCCGCTAACCAACCCGAACCCAAACCGCACCAAATCGAAACCGCACCGAAACCGTTATCTTTTAAATGGGCTGTGTTTGGGCTGGGGTTTTCAGCCCGAAACCGTTAAGCCCAGCCCGAAACCGCTCCAAACCGCACCGTTGACACCCCTAGATTGGTGGGTGATTTTCTGTAGGCAAGATGTAGAAAGGAGATGCGTGTAGAGGTAATCCCTTCACCCACCCATATGAATGGGTATTTAGTCAATGAGGGTACTTTAGTAATTTTCTCTCTGTACGTTTCATTAGAGTATTTTAGTCGGATTTAACTAGACACTAACCCCAACCGTTAAGTTGTGGGTCATTTATAATTTACCCGCATAAGTGAGTCAACTAGAGTTTTAGCCCGTTTTAAATGGGCAAATGTAAAAGAATTCTTTTTATTAATTTTTTGAATAGAAACTTCAGATTTTAAGATAAAATAAAATAAAATGTAGTCGTAGAATGTCAAATTCTATCAAATTTACACTGGTTCGGTTGCTTTAGACCGAGTTGGCTTACCTAGGTCAGGTAGATTTGACTAGACTGGGCATTAATCACAAACATTCTTATTCAGTTGTTGTTAAATAAATATGAATATTGTAAGCGGATCCTTTAATTGACGTGAGATGTGAATTGCTCTTGTATAGACAAAAAATTGCTATGCTTAGCCCGGTCTAACTACTTCAATCATTGCCACAAAGATTGGAATATTTAGAGAATGAAGTTTTACATGAGAAATAGATGGAGACAAGAATCATAAAAACAACTCTATTATATTTCATTAAAAAGAAAAAAGAAAATTTCTATATACTTGAACATAAAAAAATTGAAAAAAAAAAATCGGAATGAAAAAAGAGAGGCTTATTTGAACAATAAAATTATATTAAAAGTGGTTGGCTGCCTTAAAAGAGCTATCTGAGGGGATTCTTCCAAGGAGGAAGACTTAATAATTTCTAGTATATCTTAGAGGATACTTAGGGCTTGGCTTTTTATGGGTTAAGTTTGAAGAAAAATACTTCACATTTTCAATGTAGCACTAATTTTCAAAGAAATGGTTGGGAATTTTTCTGTTAAGTCCGTCATGAGCGTGTTATCTGCAGCAAGGGTAATTTCTTCTTACTGCTTTAAGTTTCCCCTGTGGTTTGCCATAAGGGTGTTCGATATTGACTTCTTTAATGAGGGGAGAATTCTCCAGGTCTCATAAGACGATAAACCATTTTACTTGGATGAGGAAACATAGAACTACCTGGACGATAAGCCATTTTACTTGGGGTGGGGGATAACAAACATGGTATATCTTTATGATATGAAAAAGAACAATATTGCAGCGACACTACTCATCCATCTATTCATTCATCAGTTCACCGATTCAAAGAGAACAATTAATACATCGACACTACTCAATCAGTTCAGTTCATTAGATCCATACCTCAGTTCATTGATTCAACTATGAAATAACCAGATCCTACACCTTACTCGAGAGTATATAGAACTTCCCCCAGCAGCACGTTTGCTCTTCCTTACCTCTGGCCTTCCGCCTTGCTTCCAACTAAATGCCTTTCTACGTAAGCCACAACCTCTGAAAAGTACCACTTTGTTATACTTTGCAAGGTTGAGGTTGTTCCCTATCCTAAGCTGCAACCTGCTCAGTCTACTATTTGGAACAAAACCTCTCAGCTTGGGCTCCAAGCCTTGCCTTCTCCTTGATGAAGATAATTCTTTGAACAAATCTGGGCAGTAATGTTCATCATACCGTAATAGTCCACACAAATAGCAGAATAAAGGTAGTTTTCTCCACCTTCACTATGATTTCCGCCTGAGTCTCTAATTTTCTTTTGCAATCAAACTCTGCTATAAAGGGTGATGGCGGTTTATGGTGACCCTGCACCGAAAGAATTGAATGTGGTCCCCAAATTGGGCACCGTGAATAAGCATCCCCAGACCCGGTTCTCCCAATCTTGAAGCTACTTGGAAACCAAACTCCACGTTGAATAAACCCTTGGGAATGTTATGAAATTGAATCCAGAAATCTACATGTGTGAAGTTCCAACTTTGATCGTCCCTCCATGGTTTCGAGACCAGTAAATTTTCAATGACATTGAAAATGTCTTGGTGGTGTGTAAAATGGAACATGTATTGATCCCCAAACATATGCTTTATGTCTACCGGCTTCACTATGTGCCATGCTTTTTGTTGTGGAGGGTAGTCAACCCGAGAGCCCTTTGTGAAGAACCACACATACCACTTCTGCTAAGTCCTATGAGGAACGTTGCAGACGACCAAGTCAAAAGGGTCAGTTAGAGATAAACCACCCACCATGCCACTCCCAAACGTGGCAAAGGATGGAGTAACAACTCCATTAACCCCACTAAGAAAAGGAACGTGCTTCCTAAGTCAACTCACCCTGCTCTTCAACTCAATGGGCGAAATCGACGGAGGGGCCGCTCTTAGGTAACCACTATATAACCTCCATCCTAAGATGGGCAAGGTACAAGATTCTACACACTATAATTCTCTACGCTTTGAGAACCCTCTCAAAGCCTTCTATTGTTGTTGCCTAGACTAACTTGGGCGTCGGAGCTTGTCCCCCGACCAACACAAGGTCAGGCCGCTCTAATTTCCTTTGTGAGTGCAGGCATCACACCTACTCATATCGAGTTGGAGAAGTCTTCAAGAGGCTGTCCTGATGTGAAGAAGGTCTAGATGCAACACTTTTAATTGGCAAGGTTTACCATCCAAGATCAACCATACTAAGGTGTTATCTCAAGTGGTTTTTGCAGCGTTTTCCACTTCATCGTTGACATCCAATAAAACCAATTTATAATATGTTGGATGATGCCTTCCTCTCCCTGCTCCGTGTCTTCTTGGGGGAGGGCGTCCTCTACTGTGACCCCAATGTGAGGCTATTTCTGAATCTAATGCAATTGCAGGGAACAAAGAATTGTAAGAACACCCTGCAACAAAAAAGAATGAACACTCACAACAGAGGAAGAGATGCACTTCCAAAATGGAATGCCTGAATATTTGTGCCCCTAGCTAGTGTCACACTCCACCCAGCTGGATACGACCATACCTAAATACCTGTGGGGGTGATACACCGCAATATCTAGGTTTAGGGACAATTCCATACAATACATGATAAAGTACAATTAAATGGACAGGAAATAAACCAGTTCAAGTATTTAATAATCAAGAATGAAAAGAAAGGATTACAATATCCAAAACTTCCTTTCGAAAAATAACATTAGAGTTCTAAGAAAAGAAAGAATGTATAATGTAGTAGTGGAAATAATCTAAAGAAACACTAAGGCAAGGAATCTCCGTAAGAGTAGTCCTGGCATGAACAAGAAGCATCATGTGCTTCCACTTCCTCTCCAATCTCACCGTCTTGATAACCACCTGATAAAGGATCCTCAGTGTAGGAGGGGTCCTCATGACCTGTAGGGCAATCTAAAGATCAAACAAAAATAAAGAAATGAGTTCATAGAACTCAGTGAGGTAACTAACAATCACATCATATATTCATTGTAAATAAAGAAATGCATGGTGATGATATGAGGTTCCTAACTATATAATGTAGTTTCTAAAGTAGACACGCATTAAGTCATACACCAGTCTTCTTTGGGCGGTCTCATCACTCTGTCTTCACGGCACTCAAACACGTCTATTGGGTTCTCCGTGACTGTTGGGTAAAGTCCTTCCAAGCCATGGTTGGGGATTAGGTCACCACTCTCTCATATCACCATTGGTATAAGATCTGACGCGTGTCAAAGATAATCTTAGGCCCAGTGCAGGGTCATACAGTCTCGTACTACAATGGTCCGGATATCTCCCCTCACGCTTAGTGCTCTGTTGGTTCAATAATTCCCACCTATGAATGGAATCTTCAATGGGAGGCATCTGATGGATCCCATTCTTTAACTCAATGGTCATCCACATATAATGGATAGGATGATCTCCATGTCCTCTCACGGGTTAGTTACCTGTCTTGAGAGCCCATGAGCCCTTATCTATTATATGCAACCCTACCTCTTTATGATGATAGTGGGCCTGCTTAGCACACAGGACCAAGCCACTAACATCACGGGTTAATCGGCTTTAATACCATTGCCGAAAGGGTAATACTACTCATGAGGTCACTTAGCCGAACATTTCTAGACATGCCCTAGGTATGTCAATCAATAATCAGGGAAAGTGTGAAGGGCACCATAGAAATGCGTCCCATACCACATCCTCTAGTATCCTATGGCAGAAATGCCAAAAGGGCATTCCCCATTCCCCAATCATAGCCTAAGCAATCATATAAAGTCACTAGAGCAATGGGCGAACCCACAAACCTAGTAAGCAACATAAAATAAAAGGAGTAAATTTAATTCAACATCATCCATATATTTTCATATCAATAATTTAGCATTCAACAAGAAAAACTTAATCAATTCAATCTCATCCATCTCATACATTCTCATATCACCATTCAAAGAATATTAACAATTAGAAGCAAATTTATTTCCTTACCTTTCAACAATCACATACATAACCACAAAATAATACTAAATCAATGCAAGATATCAATAATGAAAATTAACTAACATCATTATACATGTAATATAAGGTTAAGTGTATTCCTCACCTTCCAACTAAATTCCTTCTTCCAAAGTTTAGTAATTCCTTCCCACAAGTTGGTGACTAAAGATATATAAATCTATTCATGAAAAAGAAATAATTATCACAAATTAGAGTCAATTTGGGTTTCAAAGGATATCCCAAAATCTTCACACGAAAACAGAATCCTGACCACTAGTTTAAAAAGGGTAGTTCTCAACCTCACCAGTGAATGGTCTCTAATTTGTCATCGATTTGAAGTCTAATCGAAATGAAACTTTGGAAAGTCTAATTGACAGTAAAAGGATCCTACAGGTACCTTCAATTTGATCAAATTTGACCCAGCTTAAAAAGCCCCCAATTTTTTTTTTTTTTGATACGAAAGAGAAAAACTATATTACTTAAAAAGAATTACACATAACATATACGGGATCAATAGCCCCAATGTTTCCTAAGGAAGATTTTAGTGCAATACTAGTGACCCATTGTTGGATCATAGGAGAAGGAAAGTCACCGAACTTCATCTTTTGTGTTCTAGTAGCCAAGTCCATTAATTTATCTATTACATTTAACGGCCAAAATGATAAAGATGGTTTGGGTAGGAAGTCCTTAAGAGCCCTATGGTTACTCCAGACTTCATTTACTTGTAATCCCATAGTGTGCACTGCATTAAGTCCATTGTGCAAACCAACCAGAGTTGCCTCCAACAAATCTTCAGTATATGTTCTTCCAAAATTGACAGACTTTATATGCCCATCTACTGCAACTCCCATGCTCCAGCCTACCACTTTTACCCGTTTGTTAAGAATCCCTACACACATTAAGACAACATTAGTATTCACTGGTATGAAAGAACATACATTTCTTATCATATGTGTGGCCAACAACTCATCATCTATTGGTTCTACATGTGTTTCCTCCAGCTGACCAACCAGTCTTGATTGGAGTCTGAGAGAAGTGACCCAAGCATTAATATGACCTAGTACTGACAATGGATCCAGATTACTATTTGAAGACACCTTCCGATTCCTTTCTTGCCATATACAATAGCACGTGATTATTAAGACAGAGAAAGTCCATATAGCCGATTGCCTATCCATTGGTTTTGGATGTTTTGACACATCCTTAACAGTGATGTGTCATTCCATCTTTCTGTTCTTAGTCCCAACGGGCCGGCTGCATGGATTCTCTTTGCCCAATCGCAAGACATCAGAAGATGCCAGGTGGTCTCTCTTTCTTTGCCACATAAATCACAGTGTGGTTGACTATGGATCCAAATTTGGCTCTCTTAAATCACCCCTAGGTGACTCAGAGAGTCAAAATGCATCAATGAAAGCAAGGGATCTTACCATTACTCACACAAACTAGGAAGGGACATTAATACAATAAAAGAAAAACATCCAAGATCCTAACAACCTTCCCATTCAAGATCTCCACGAAAGAAGAGAAGATAAAACTCCCACCAACTATAATTAAAGAGAAGGATTTAAGAATTCTCACTTCCTTCAACGCTCCCACAATAATCCAAGTTGCAGAGCATCTTTGAAAGGATGGAAACTGCTCTTCTCTTTGGTTTTTCCTCTTCCTGCAGCTACAAACTCGTTCTTGCATAAAGAAATGTGGTTACGGATGAGTTAAAACATAAAATAGGGCTTAAAAACCCAAAATTCCATTTTTGCCCCTAAACAAAAAATGGAGTGGGGGTTGGTTCACACAACCGACCAACTTACTGTCCATGGTTGGACCCCAAACGAACTTCAAATTCAGTGATTTTTGGCTCATTGGAAAGGTCTTTCAACGATCTTTGATTTAATATCTTATTTGCATCAATCAGATTCTCCATCGCCGATCTACAGACGTTCCAAAAGCACCCTTTTTACACCATCGTGATTAATCTTCTCTCTTCAGTTAAACTCTAGGAGAGTTGTTAAGTTATCACAAGGGTTATCTGCCAACATTGGTTTCATTTCCAATCCTTTAGGCTTGACTTGAATGGTTCACAATTGTTGCCAACTCAAGGCCCGAGTTCTCAGTTTTGAAACCACGGGTTAAAAGGGTAGAAATATGGGGGATTTCACAGCTAGTATCCAAGTTTCATAACTTATTACCTCTTCAGTTTAAAAGTAGTTTTTTTTCTTCTTCTTTTTTGGGTTCAAGTTTTAAAGTAGTTGAGGGCTTCAACTTAGATACAAAAATTTCAATATAAAATTATGAGTTGTTTCACTAATTTTGTAGTTAGGGTGAAGAATCAAGATTATGATTGGATTGAGCATTTAATTTTTTTGAATCGCCTTGATATTTTCGGGATTGGCCTCGATTCCTCTCTAAGACACCATGAAACCTAGGAATTTTATAAGTGATACTCCAAAGGCACATTTTTTTTCTTCGAATTGAGCTTCATTCTGTATGTTCGGAGTACATCAAATACATCTGCCAGGTGCATAGATAGTCGGTCTTGAATGTGCTTTTCACCAGCATCTCATCAACGTAGACCTCCATATTTCTGCCAATCTAATTAATAAATATTTTTTTGACTGCCCTTTGATAAGTAGCTCCTGCATTCTTCAGACCAAATGGCATTACTTTATAGTAATAATTGTCTCTGTCAATCACGAAGGCTGTATGTTTTTCATCATTTGGGTGCATTAGGATTTGATTATACCTGGAGTAAGCATCCATTAGCATCTCATGTCCTGCAGTTGCACCAATAAGGAGGTCTATCCTTGGGAGTGGATGACAATCTTTTGGACATGCTTTGTTAAGGTTGGTATAGTCCGAGCACATCCTCCATTTGCCTTTCACCTTCTTGACCATCATCACATTGGCTAGCCAGGTCAGATGATCAATGGGCTTTATGAATCCTGACTTCTTTAACTTGTGAATCTCCGTTCCGATTGCCTCGTGTTTCTCAATGGAGAAATTTCTTCTTTTTGGACAATCGGAATTGCTTGAGGATCGATGCATAATCAATGCTCGGCTACTCATCTGTCTATGTCGGGCATATCATTTGCCAGCCAGGCAAAGATGTCTGAATTCTCTTTTAGGAACTTAGTTAATCTGGCTCTAAAGTCCGCTTCTTGCTCAGCCCCGATCATGGTTCCTTCAGTAGGATGATCAGGATTAAGACAAATTCTTTCAAGCTTCTAGACTGGTTTAGCTCTCTGCATGGCTTCTTTGTCCCAGTCATCTCTGATTTCTACTGACATGGTCGAATTGGTTTCTTGCCCTTTTTCTCATATAGTTGATATAACTTTGTTGACTAGACTTTTGGTCAACACTGCTCTCCAATTCCAATTCAATTTTGGTCGGGAATTTCATCTTAATGTGTAGAGATGACAACACTGCTTCTAGAGAACAGTGTCACGTCCTCCCAGCCGGTACCCTATCTGGCATACCCGAGAGTGTGATCCACAGCCCGAAGATCAGGTATCGAGTGATCAGCCTCCCACATTCACAATAACATAATCATGAACAATCATAATAAAAGTGCGGAAGATAAACCATAGATCCAATAAGGAAAGAATGAATCATAAATAAATCAGAAAGATAAATATAATCAGAGTATCAAACGAATAAGTAAAGTGAGGCAAAAATCCCACTTTACAACCAGCGGAAAAGTAGTTCTAAAAGATAATAAACTAGACAAAATCTAATCCCAGTAGCAAGTACATTGGGTAACTAAATTGTTCTCCACTTTATAGACAACATCCTTATAAGTGTAAATCTCATAAATGGCACAAGGACGCTTCCACTCAATGGTCGGACTAAGCATCGTACGGAGCATAACCACTCGCGGGATCTTCAGTGTAATTGTGGTAACCGCAATCACCTTCCTGGAGATATGCCTCTTCGCCTTGCGCTTCTTCATAGGGACCGTCATAGTACTCAGTAGACTGCAGGATAGTCTAACAAACATTGTACAATAAAGGAATGAGTTTCAAAGAAACTCAAGAAGGCGATTAAAATCCATAATAACATAAATGGCAGGATTCCAGAACAAACATAAATGCACTATGACATGAGACAAGCAATGAATGAATGAATCTAACTCTATGTATGCTGGTCTCTATTGGCAGACACGCTTTAAGTCATAGCACCGTACTTCTTTAGGAAGGTCCGCTCACATCCTCAACCATTTAAGATATCTTGGATTCTCTCACGGATCATTTCACCGGTCTTGAGCAGCCGATTGGTAATGGGTCCTTCATCCCTCAGGACAAACCATGGCAGGGGTTAAGTCAACACACTCTCTCACAACCATTTGGTATAAGCATCTTGGCACATGTCGGGGTAAAACCTAGCCAAATGCAAGTCTTCTACTTAGTTACATCAAGTTAGATCCAGATACGTCCATTCCTCGTCCCTGACGATCCTTTCCGGTATCCTTCACACTAGAGTCCCCATAGTCCCTGACTACGGACTCATCAACCCTATTGATCATCCACATATGGTAAACGGGAAGCTCTCACGCCCTCTCACGGGTTGGTTACCGGTCTTAAGCGCCCGTGAGCCCAAGTCTAACCATATGCAACCCTACCAATAAATGGCCCCCACAATGTGATTCCTGTCCTCTCACGGGTTGGTTACCGGTCTTGAGCGCCCATGAATCCCCATTGCTACCACGGGTCGTTCGGTCTCAATACCCCTCCGATTAGGGTCTGACATAACAGGACATCCTAGCCAAACACTACTAGACAATCCTAAATATGTCATCCAACAGTTTAGGAAGGTGTCCATAGGGCATCTCCGGAAACATCCCATAATATTCCCGTAGTAGTCCAAGGACAGAAGTGTCAAAAGGACACCTCTCCTTTCCAAACCATACTTAAGCATACACATGCATTAATTCATATCATCACATATATGGTAACTTCATATATGGAAAGAAATCAATAATTACAATCAACTTGTATATAATTGGTAAGTAAATCATACATGAATCAATTCAATATGAATAAGTAATGCTACTGTAATCAAAGTTATGCAACAGTAGTATATCGTTGTAAGAATCTAATTAAGGAAACATATCAATGATATTCAAATATAGAAACTAGATTCATGCTATCTATGTAATTAAGGAAATAACCATCCTTACCTTTTATAACTCGCAAAGGAATCCTAAGAAGTCAAGTAAGATCTTGGCAAACTTGAGAAGAAGGTCCTAAACAAGTATATACAACATATTAGGAAAGATCCCTAACAGAAAAGATACCAAAACATCCAACACGGACCAATTCGGAGTTCTTGAACTCATTGGTCGAGTGGATAATCGATCGACCAATGCAGACAGTAGCCTAAAAAAACAGAGTTTTAAGATATGAAATCCGAATTTGGTGGTTCAAAAGGGTACTAATCAAGGGGTAAACTACATCAGTAGTATTCTAACATATAGGGGACCTCAAAACACTAATCCAATCAAGCCATCAAGATCCAAATTAGGAAACAAAAAGTTACCATAATTAGATCAACCATGGATCTTGATGAATTCGAAATAGAAATCAAAAACAAGAACAATAGGAGGATGGATCATTGCTTCAGGTAAAGGTATCATGAACACATACTTAGATCTTCAAGGAAATAGGCTTAGAAGCATAAATCTAAATAAGGAAACAAAACCTACCATATATGTAACTACCATGATTCATGAAGAACACATAGTATGGTAGAAGAGAACAACTAGAGATTGATAGATCATGGATTATGAAAAGAAAACACAGTAATTAACTACTAACATGATCAAAATAGAAGATCCAACGAGATCAGAATTCAAATCAGAAGTTTAACAAGATTAGATCATGGTTTGATCATGATTCCTTCAAAAGCTTGCAATGATCATGGTTAAGATCATTGTTCTAGCCTCCAATCCTTAGGATGATCATGAGAACAAGTCCAGAGATGTTTGCAACAAAGAATGCAGCATCTCTTCTACTGTCTCAACTCAAAAAGGAAAGAAAAACAAAGATGGAGGAGAAGAAGAGAGAGTAGACATACCTTTTGATGCAAAAGGAAGAGTTTCGACGAAGATCCGTCAAGAAAACACCAAGGATGCAAGGGAGATGACTTGCAGAGGTCTTTGGTTCGTTCCAAAGAGTTTGGAGGCAGCAAATACGAAGTGGACTCGAGATTGGACTTAAATAGAGCAAGAAAAACCTAATTGCCAAAGACAAGACTCATTGGTCGAGTGGATTGGTCGATGGCCCAATCGACCAATCGACGACCAATGCCGACAAAGAAATCCAAAACAGGGAATTGAAGGCCCAGATCAAATCCAATCCTAAAGGGGTTTTGCACACAAGTCAAGTGACTTACCTAATAGGTAGAAATGCCTTCAAACCAAGATAGAGAGCACTCCAAGTCCATCAACTAATCTGATCTTCATCAAGATTCAGTTTTCATAAATAGAACTTCATCATCAACTTTCATGGATTCAAAGCCAAACACCAAGTCCTCTACTGGGATGGCCCAAAGCTGACTTCTTACTTTACTTCGGGTCATCGGACCTACAAATAACAAGGTTCCCGGGTCAAGGTTAGGGCTGGGTTTTACAAACAGAGAGTTGGTCAACCTAGAATGACATTATATGTCGACAAATCCCAAACAACCATGAAGTTTGATTAAACGACTTTGTCCCTCGGATGTTCGCCAATCCAAAAATCTAACCTGATGGTTCCTTCTACTCGAGTTGAAGATCCTGTGAATTCATATAACTGAGCTCCACATGGGACGAGCATGTCTTCATTCAGCTTCAACTTCCTGAAAGCTTCCAGGGATAATATGTCTGCCGAAGAACCAGCATCTACTAAGACTTTGTGGACTTCAGTTCCGGCTAAAAAGACCTTTATTACAATAGCATCTCTTTACATCTTGCATATCTTTGGAAGAAAAGGTGATTGGCTTGGATACCACCTTCATGCTTGATCTTTTGAGTTCAACATTCCCTATGTATCGAGCTTTCCTCTTATCCCACCAAGTTGACTCCTTTGTTGGTCCACCAAACACTGTATAAATCGGGAATCGCTTTATGTTGTTGTCCCCATTCTTTGGTCAGTTTCTATTAGGGCTTTGATGCCTTTCTCTACTAGTTGACCTAGCCCTCTTCTTGCTCCCATTTGGTAGTTGATGAGCAATTTTTTTTCCTTGAACATATTTCTTCAGTTTCCCCTAAGAGATTAATTTCTCAAACTCTGCTTTCAACTGCCTGCAACCATCAGTCTAGTGATTGTTATCTTTATGAAATTCATAGTATTTGCTTCTATCATGATCCTTTGGCCAGGATTGGAGCTTGTTCAGCCATTTAAGTAGTCTTTGGCTTTTAACTTGCTTCCAGATCTCTGATCTTCTAGTGTTCAAGGGAGTATATGTTTCCTCAGTCTTCCTTGTCGGATTTGAATGACCACCTTTGCTAGGATTAGTTATCTGGTTCCTGCTTTGCTGGAATTTTTCTTTATGTGCCTTTGTTTTTGTAGTTGGCTCCTTCTTCGGAGACTCTATGATTTATGATATCTCTACCTGTTTATGGCACCATTCGAGCAGATCTACATATGTCTCAAGCATACCTAGCAACAGGTGTTCGAGTAATCCTTCATGATTAAGCCTCTGACACAGTGCATGAAAGGCTATCTTCTCGTCTAAATTCTCAATTTGGATGGTTAGATTGTTGAACCTTTGAAGATAGCTTCTGACTGACTCCGTTCGACCTTGTTTAATAGAGAACAAGGTGTCCTCTCTCTTCTTTTTACTCACTCAGCTTTGGAAGCGTGATAGGAACACTCGACCAAGATGGTCAAAATTCTTTATTGAGCCACTCTGGAGTCCCAGAAACCACTTAGATGCGGCTCTGATCAATGAAGCGAGAAAGATTCTGCACATGGTAACTTCACTATGTTTGTATGAGGACATGACTGACTTATAATGTATGATGTGATGTCTCAGACATTTCGTCCCGTCGAACATTGTGAAGGTTAGGCATTTGAAATTCTTTGGCATCTCTGGTTCCGAGATTGCTCAAACAAAGGGACCTTCCTTTACAACAGAGTATAGAGCATCTCTGCCCAAATCCTTTAATTTCTTAAGCTTTTCATTAAGTTCTTTAAATCGCTTGTTCACATAGCCAGCATGTTTAGTAGGAACTCCATTATTATCTCCGCCTTGAAGATTGTCAGTAGGACGAGAGCTACTTTCTCGATCTTCATGTTCGTCAATTAGGGGGGGGGGGGAGGAGGTCCTTAGACACTGCCTCTCTTGATGGTTGAGATTTCTCTTTGACCTTCTCTCTTCCTTTTTCCTGATTTCTCTTGGATGGTTGTGCGGAGTGGTCGGCTGGTGATGCTTGAACATTCTTTTGCTTCGATGGTCGATGTTCTCTGTTTTCATCACAGTTAATTTAATTAACCAGTTCTAAGCACGACCACTTGCTGATGGATGCTTGCCATAATTAGTTCGCCCATGTCTAGAATTTGCTTCTGTAGTTCATTAAATTGACCCATAGTCACGAACTGATCAAATCGTCCTGGTGGGAAGTCACAATGCGGAATTCTTGCGATTCCTTGAGGTGCATCTTCAATATTAATTTCCGGTTTGCCTTCGCAAAAGTCATCTCTAACCACTCTTCCTGATCTGGTATGCATGATGGCTTTTTGATCAATTTCCCATATACGGCTCCAATTGTTGATGAAAAAGTTCTATTCATCCTTATGATTAGCTCCTTCCTTGAGTTCCTGCAAGAATGTGCTCGACCGGATTGGTCGAGTAACAACTCTGAAGGTCAAGTTAGTCGAGAAGATCCCTTCTGATCGGAAAAAACAGATTGTAATAATCCAATGCTTAGTTGTTGGGATTCTCTTCCAAAAAAAACTTACCTTTGTATTGATGTGGCATGCCTTTTTATAGTAGAGTTTACCTAAGCCATATAGTAAGTGAATCCAATATGGACTCTATCTTGAGATGTAGCTTTCTACTTGAACTATCATTGTTGAGTACGATTTGGACTCTATGAGTTAATCCGAATTTCCCTACTTGGTTAGGCTTTTGGTTCCTAACTTAAAGGTGGTTATTCATCTGTGGGTCATCTGTAACTTTATCCATGGGTCGACCAGTATTTGGTCAGTCCATATCGATTATGGTCGGTCCAAATTGGTTTGTTTTATTCTGCCCGTATCATAATTTCTGTTGAAAATCAGCAACAAGAACATAGGCCATTTCTCTATCCAAATTGAAAGCACAGACGGCTAGGTGGTGGAAATTTATGAGATGGTAAAAAGTGGGCATCAATGGTGGAGGAAGGAGATACAAATGACTGAATGAGAAAAGAAACAGGAGAATGAAATATTTACTATCTCATAACTTCCCCACTATATTTGGGTTAAAACATTAACTTCACTTAAACCATTAAACAATTCTAGGTTTGGGTTCAGATACGAGCTTAGCTGTTAACACAACGAAAGATTCAATCCGTTCTTTCAGGGGGGGTGAACCAAATCATTTGTCTTGTGTTTTTGTTCCAACTATTCGTCTGCGATCTATTTTGTTTTAAAACTTCAAGAAACACCCAGAACTATCGAGAGATTCTTTCATCTTCCATCACCACGAAAAACGAAGAAGCCGTGCTGCTGCCAGTCTCTTCATCCCTCCATCGATTCTTAATCGATTGTAGCTTTTGCACTGAGGTAAATACAACTTTGAGTACTAGTTCTAAACCAAAGAGTTCCCTGCCCTCTAACGGTACAGGTAGCAAAAAGATCTATTACTAAGGGTAAAATTGTAAATTTACTGGATGATCTCTTTCAGGTACTCTTCCTTCTAATCTAGGAAAGGTTCATGCCCTAGAATGATTGGAGGTGATGAAGAGGTAGTGTTTTAGATATGGGTTCTTATGGGCTATACTGGTGAGGAAGGGCGTGGGTTACTTGTTGGTATTCAATACTTACAACGGTCAGGGATGGATTTCGGCGGCTAGAGTTAGAGAAGGAGGAGTTCTGCTGAGTGACTTATGAGTGAAGAGAGAAACGATGGGAGGGAAGTGACTTACAGGGGCATTAATGTAATTTGAATGGGTGAGGGTATTCTCGTTTTAAAACATTTTAAATTTGAAAAGTTAAGAGTCAAACGGTCAAAACGTAACTGTGGGTAACTTGTAATTTTTGAAAAGGGCCAATGTGGACAGCTTGTAATTTTTGCCAAAGTCAAGATTTTTTGCCCAACTTAAAGTATGAAAAAACCTTTTATCATTTTTCTTTTTTGGCCATCATCAATCTATCACAAAGACTTGACATTTATAGACCCATGGGATGGGAAAAGGTGAGAAGAGAAATGATAGCTAACCAAAGACCCGTTTCAAGAATCCAGAGATTCACATAACCAAACGGGTATAAATCTCTCATTTGTGAATCTAGGGATTTTAGATCTCTGGATTTATATAACCAAACAGGCCCTAAAGCGATTATAATGCTTCTGCATATAAATAAATTAATGTGAAACACACATCGGTGAAGTCATGTTTCATGCTATTAAAAGACACACAAAAAAAAAATCGTGCCTCATGTCTCTTAATAAAACCCATTGTTGTCAAAATAATTCTTCGAAGAAATAAATAAATAAATCGTGGATAAAAAAATTGGGATGAGATCTTTCAGCTTTTTTTATACTATTGTTGCACAAAAGGAAAAAACTCATTATCACTTTTTTGATAACTTCATCAAAGTGAGAATTTATATATGTTCAATGATTAGATAACTCGATAAAAACCTGTCAAATCGATATAGGTGTGAAAGTATGATAAATAGAAAAAACAACAGGATAAACAATAATGGATGCAAAAAGAATTCAGCACAGACTAACAAATATTTGGAAACATAGAAAACAGGACAATTTCCAAAAGCAAGCTCACTGCACAACTCTTATCCAAGTAACTTAAATCTGAATTACATGGAAGGAACGTATTTAGAATTGAGAAGCAAATAATAAGTCACTTCCACATCACCTAAATGCATTAGTATGAAAATATATTAAGCTCAAACTATTTTTCAAACTATTTTTCAGGTCTTCAAGCTACATTTGCTATAACAGATTGAAATTTGATTGATTGCATTACAGCTTTAGATGGTTGAAAGAAAGGAATAATAATTCACAGAATTTTCTACATGAAACTATAATTGACAGGTGCAAGAGTGCAAACACAAATACTAATGACAACAAAATTAAAACATGATATAGTAGCTTGAAGTGTATTCTGTATTCTGCTCTGTCAAATTAACTCCATTCTTCGTTTTTTTTTTCCTTTGTCAGCTCCAACTTTAGCAACAGGTGAAACAAGACTCCAATGCACCAGTGCTACAGAAGACTACCCACAGTATCTAATTGTCTCGAGTGAGCGGCCTCTCCCCTTCCTCAAGAACCTCCTCTGTTCAGGTATCACTCTCCTTCGCTTGGGTTGCCTCGTCATGGGCTCCATCGCTGGCCACATCCTGGAATCCTTCACCGACGTCATCCACTTCGTCTTCTTCCTTACCCTTCTCCTCGCCAACAGCCTCCAACTCAGGGATAGGCTTTGGAGGAAACCAACTTGGTCTTTCCATCCCCAACTCATCATAGACGGTCCGGTCGCAGCAAGTGTACATTGAAGTGCCAAGATCCGGGTAGTCTCGGAGAAGGTTCATCCACACATCCTTTAGACCCAGCTTGAAGGCTTTAACGTCATAGCAGGTTGCAAGTTTCCCAAACTCAAGACTCTCTAGATACTTGGCCATGGCCTGGGCCTTGGACTTCTCGATAGTGTTCTCCCAAGCCGACTGTAGTAGATTTAGTTCCCTCTTGAAGTTGGCCTGCTCCTTGGCATATTTAGAGGCCTCCCTCCCGAGCTGTGGCAGCCTCCTCCCAGGCCCTGGTAGCTTCATCCCAAGCATGGGGAATTTCCCCTTTGGCCTTCTGGGCCTCTGACTGTGCTTCATTCCTTTCCTTTCGGATCATATTCTCCATCTTGACCCACGCATCCTTCTCCTTGAGGCCATCCACCTCGACCATGAGCTTCTTCATAGAGTCATGTAGACCCTCAATCTCAGTATGCTGCTCTGTGATATTATTCAGATAGGTGGAGGCCTCCGTGGAAGAATGGGATGCACAGTTGATCGCCTCCACAAAGAAAGGGAGCAACTCGGCCGCGGCACTGCACAGGAAATAAAACCACGTTAGTACAGTTGGGAATCAGAAATACAAGAAGACAATATATACAAAGTTCAGGGGCATACCAGAAAGCAGAATCAGTAAACTTCTTGTCATCAAGCTCAGCCATAGCCTTACAATCAACGGGGAGCTGGGCAAGTGTGGCCCAGACTCGAGACACAAAAGGATCATTGATGACTGACGATTTCTCGGTCAAGTTCCACTGGGGAACAAAAATTGGCAAGGCTGAAGACTCTGCAGTATACCCTTCTTCCTGAGCCATGTGAGATGTGCCCTCCCCAGGGTCTGCCCTCGACTTCTTGCTGCTTGGGTCCAACAAGTCAGCCTTCTCAACCTCCTCAACCTCCTCCTGGTATTTCTCTAATCTGAGAAACATTACATAAAAGAGGTGAGCTTACAAGAGCCTAGCAAGTTAGAACTTTAACACCCCAGAACCCAAAAAAAATAAAATAACAAGCATGGTAAATCTTTATGATATGAAAAATAAGGATGCAGTGTGATAAAATAAAGAAGATCAATCAATGGTGTTATTAAAGAGAGAATTCTCTAGTAATTTAGATTCTATTAGGTCAAGGTCTTTAACTGTATCATGCAAAAGAGTGAGGCATAATCACACTCTTGTATTGCTAGGTACGATCTAGAATGTGGGACCCAAGAACAAAGGAGCAACCTCATGAACTTTGAGTGAGGCTTTGGAATGCATCACCAGTCTTAGTATTTCCCAGGCTTCAAAGAAAATTACCTTCTGGACTTCTAGTAAGGTGTTGGGTATATCCTCATCCAGTATCCAAACCCCTACTGGAAAGGGTCATAACAAATTGGTTCACATTCCTTTTCTTCCTCTTCAAAGTTTGGTTATGGATTTTTTTAACCATCTCCAAAAAACAAACAAACAAACAAACAAAAAAAAGATTGAAAAAAAAGAAGAAAAGAAATGAATAAAATTACTGGTTATCTCTTCACTCACCATTTCCTAAATAATTTTATTACCCTTGGCAATTCTTTGACTTTCTATTGCATGCACATACTCGTCAAAATATAAATGTACTCTAGAAATAGATACCACAAGAATTCTTGAAAACAGCGATTTGATATCAACATGTTTAACCTATATCATCACAACAAAGAACTGCAATATAACTATATCAAAACAAAATCATCAAACCTTAACTTCCAGAAGATAAGTTCAAATCTACTCACCAAGAATGCTAATCCAAATATCCAAATTTCTTTTCACACTTGGTGGGATATAAACATTTTGAACAAATCTTTTTCAATATATGAATCAATCACAAAAATTCCTCCGGTAGTGCTTGTAATGATAATCTACCTAAACATCCTCACTGGTTAATGCCAAGAATCAAATAAGTCTAAATCTAAATGTTATTAACAACAGAGAAAGAGGTCCATCTATCACTCTATTCCCAAATTCCAAAATCTCTCATAAGGCTACCATTGCAAGCAGCAACATTCATAAAAGCGAAGGATAAGCAAATAAATACTAAGGAGAAACAAATTAACAGAATTCAGCACAGGCTAAAGAGTATTTGAAAAGCAAGGAAAACAAGACAATTTCCAAAAGCGCTTTAGCAGTCTAATTAAAGGAATGTTCTCAAGTACTTCGAACTGACAAATAAATAATAATACAATTAAACATCACCCAAATGCATTAGTATTGTGGGAAATGAAAACATACTAAGCTCAAACTATTTTTCATGTCTACAGCTACTCCTCCTGTAAACAGTTCCAAATTTTGGTTGATCCCATCAGGACTTTAGATTGTTGAAATAAAGGAATAATATAATTCTTAGAATTTTTTTACATGAAACTGTAATTGATAAGTGCAAGAGTGTAAACACAAAACTAACAAATAAATAAAAATTGTAAACATGATATAGCAGCTTGAAGTGTAAATCTGCTCTATCAAATTACCTCTGTTTCTTCCTTTTTCTTTTCCTTGTCAGCTCCATTTTTAGTATCAAGTGAAGCGAGACTCCAATGCATATTGTGTACCAATATTGAGGCATAAAACAAAAAGAAAGAGATAAACCAAAACGGATCTGTTGAAGGAAAGAATTTCTGAGTTTTGAAGAATTTTAGGTGATGAAATCATCACTTAACAGATAAAACTGAAATGTTAGGGTTACGTTTGTAATCTAAAAACTTATGGGTAATAGCAGTAATTGTTTCCAAACAAATTCTTATAAGTACAGCTTCTTGATGGTAACATAGTCTAACAAGGAAAACATGACAAATTTCCAAAAGGCCCTTTAGCAATCTCACTGCTTAACTCTTCTCTAAATAACTTAAATCCTAATTACTCTTATCCAACTAACTTAAATGTGATTCACATAAACAGATCTCGAGTCATTATAATTGACAGTTAAAGTTAAATTAAAAGTAAGTCCATTCACATCAACCAAATGCATTATCATTTCTTCAACTAACTTTTCCTTTATTTTGAATGCCGACACCTGAATTTTGATTGTTTTCAGTACAACTTCTATAATTGATAAGAACAAGAGTGTAAAAACACAATTCAATGATGTGAAAACAATTCTAGACAAGATATATTAACTTGAAGTGTAAAATCTACTCTGCCGGATTACCTCCATTCGTTCCATAGTTTTTTCTGAGCTTCATATTTCGTATCAAGTGATATGAGATTCTCAATGCATAATCCCTCCATCTCATGGCGATGCCTGAGAAGACTTGCCCTTCCTTCATGGGGGTCATAAAGCACCAGATCTCCATACCAAGACTCACCTTGACTTGCCTCGAGTAGAACTTGACCATTTCTTGAATAGCATAGAGGTAAGACTTTAGGACAATCTAACACCAATGGTTCTTCAATGGAGAAATGTTTCTCCCAGGAGTCCCTCACCCCATAATCCTTCATCACCCAAAAGTCAATGCGGACCTTGAAGTAGTTACAGAGCATAAAGAGTTGATATGTTTCTCCTAGAACCCCGATGGTCATGTAAAAGTGATCTTCCCCAAGATCATGATCAGGCAGAGGCACCTCTCTAAGCTTGTCATCTTTAATGTCAATAGCAATAATCACATTACGCGGTGAGACCCAATGAAAAGCAGAATTTGTAAAAACCCCAACCCGGTATTCGATTTGAAAAAAGGGAATGTCCTCGATTCTTCTCCATGAGTTGCTACTAAGAGAATACACCATCACATGGGAGACGCATTCATCATAATAGTTCATAAAAACCCTTATCAGCTTGTAATCGTCGGTGGTAGGGTCGTAACCAAATCCGTAACCAGCCTGATAGGCAGTTTTTACACACGCATGGCGCAACTCCCTGTTTGTTCTTGTAGATGGATTAAAAATGAATGCGGGTATCGTGTCTTCAAAGCCGTCGTCGTCGTGGTTAAACATATATACTAAGCCATTACAAGAAACCATTACAAAGGTTTCCTCTAACATTATCGGATAACGAAATTCTACTCCTACCGCCTCTTCTCCTCTTTGTTCAAAATCATCTAGGTTAACTGAAGTTACTTTCAAGCCATCGTAATAGCTTCTGTAATCGTCAAATTTTAGCTCTATAGAGACGATGCTTAGGTTGTTATTTGTTGCAATGGATCGGGTGAGATGCATCTTAACAAAATCTGGATGGTCTATTAGATCACACCAAGATTGGCATACGCATCTAAATCTCAGAAGAGACTTTACCGGAAGCCATGAAAGCAGCTCCAAGATGATGTCCTCTGTGAAGTTGCTCGCTGCCGTTGCATCTTCTCCTCTTTTCATCTTATCGAGCTCCATCATTGCTGGTCTTCTCTTCTTTCTTTCAGAGTTCAGAGAGTAAGAAATGAAACGACTCAAAACACCACCAACAATAAGCTTCCTTCTAACAATTGCTTATTAGACAAGTCTCCCGCTTCTCCATGACTCTCTGACACTCTGTCCATCAACATCAATGCTCCACTGCCTTTTCTTTGATAATACAGCAATTTTTATTTTTGCGCTAATCAATTACATCAAGTTTTTTTTTGTACGAAAGAGGGGACACACTCATGGTGACCATGCACCCTCGCAACCAAGGACCGAACTTTCCGGGTGAAAGGGGAAATTTCGGCGATATTTAGCCCCAAATTGATATTAAAATTTAAAAGTGTAAAGAAAATGTATGACAGATTTGATATTATGTGATATGTCACATCACTTCTGCAAAACTCATTCAAAAAAAATTCATCAACATCATTTTAAATATTAATTAATTAATAGAGTGGTTAAACCATGAAATAAATCTCTCTCTGTAATAAATGCTTGCCCCATTCACAAGTAATATCAAATCAATGTTTTACTTTACTTAAGGCTTAAGGAATGGAAAACTTTAAGCCTTTAACCTTCACTTCGTCTGCATTGTCTTCTTCTTCTTCTTCTTTTTCTCTAAACAGGCTGCAGCTGCAAACGAACCGATGACAATAGCATGGATCTACACAGGTGAAGCCGTAAAGGTGATGTACCGTCTTGGCCTCCGTTCTTCTCTATCCTAATTTCTTATCATCCAGAAGATTAGAGGTGAAGTTTATTTGAAAATCAGAGATAGTTGTAGAGGAGGAGTTGCAAAGTCTCGG